>NC_034187.2:84235183-84270183 GCF_002021735.2 Oncorhynchus kisutch
CACACACACACACACACACACACACACACACACACACACACACACACACACACACACACACACACACACACACACACACACACACACACACACACACACACACACACACACACACACACACACACACACACACACACACACACACACACACACACACACACACACACACACACACACACACACACACACACACACACACACACACACACACACACACACTTCCCTGAATGGCAAAGACACTCTCCCTTTTGATTTAAAAAAAAAAAAAATTGTTATCCTTTCACTATCCCCCTCTCTCTCTCTTTCATTCAGAGATAGTTATCACTGTCGGCAGCAGTGTAGCCTAGTGGTTAGAGCATTGGACTAGTAACCGAAAGGTTGCAAGTTCAAATCCCCGAGCTGACAAGGTACAAAATCTGTCGTTCTGCCCTTGAACAGGCAGTTAACCCACTGTTCCTAGGCCGTCATTGAAAATAAGAATTTGTTCTTAACTGACTTGCCTAGTAAAATAAAGGTAAAATAAAAAATAAACTGTCCTCCTCCCCCTCTCTCTCTTTCACTCAGAGATAGTTATCACTGTCCCCCTCTCTCTCTTTCACTCAGAGATAGTTATCACTGTCCCCCTCTCTCTCTTTCACTCAGAGATAGTTATCACTGTCCCCCTCTCTCTCTTTCACTCAGAGATAGTTATCACTGTCCCCCTCTCTCTCTCTTTCACTCAGAGATAGTTATCACTGTCCCCCTCTCTCTCTCTTTCATTCAGAGATAGTTATCACTGTCCCCCTCCCCCTCTCTCTCTTTCACTCAGAGATAGTTATCACTGTCCCCCTCTCTCTCTTTCACTCAGAGATAGTTATCACTGTCCCCCTCTCTCTCTCTTTCATTCAGAGATAGTTATCACTGTCCCCCTCCCCTCTCTTTCTTTCACTCAGAGATAGTTATCACTGTCCCCCTCCCCCTCTCTCTCTTTCACTCAGAGATAGTTATCACTGTCACCCTCCCCCCTCTCTCTTTCATTCAGAGATAGTTATCACTGTCCCATCTCTCTCTCTCTTTCATTCAGAGCTCGTGATACTGTCCCCCTCACTCTCTTTCATTCAGAGATAGTTATCACTGTCCCATCTCTTTCTCTTTCATTCAGAGATAGTTATCACTGTCCCCCTCCCCCTCTCTCTCTTTCACTCAGAGATAGTTATCACTGTCCCCCTCCCCCTCTCTCTCTTTCACTCAGAGATAGTTATCACTGTCACCCTCCCCCCTCTCTCTTTCATTCAGAGATAGTTATCACTGTCCCATCTCTCTCTCTCTTTCATTCAGAGCTCGTGATACTGTCCCCCTCACTCTCTTTCATTCAGAGATAGTTATCACTGTCCCATCTCTTTCTCTTTCATTCAGAGATAGTTATCACTGTCCCCCTCCCCCTCTCTCTCTTTCACTCAGAGATAGTTATCACTGTCTCCCTCCCCCTCTCTCTCTTTCATTCAGAGATAGTTAACACTGTCCCCCTCCCCCCTCTCTCTTTCATTCAGAGATAGTTATCACTGTCCCCCTCCCCCCCTCTCTCTTTCATTCAGAGATAGTTATCACTGTCCCACCTCTTTCTCTTTAATTCAGAGATAGTTATCACTGTCTCCCTCCCCCCCTCTCTCTTTCATTCAGAGATAGTTATCACTGTCACCCCCCCCCCCTCTCTCTTTCATTCAGAGATAGTTATCACTGTCCCATCTCTTTCTCTTTCATTCAGAGATAGATATCACTGTCCCATCTCTCTCTTTCATTCAGAGATAGTTATCACTGTCTCCCTCCCCCTCTCTCTCTTTCATTCAGAGATAGTTACCACTGTCCCATCTCTCGCTCTTTCACTCAGAGCTCGTGATACTGTCCCCTCTCTCTTTCATTCAGAGATAAATATCACTGTCCCATCTCTCTCTTTCATTCAGAGATAGATATCACTGTCCCATCTCTCTCTTTCATTCAGAGATAGTTATCACTGTCACCCTCTCTCTTTCACTCTGAGCCAAATAGTTATCACTGTCCCCTTCCCCCCTCTCTCTTTCACTCAGAGCTAGTGATACTGTCCCCCTCCCCCTCTCTCTCTTTCAGTCAGAGCTAGTTATCACTGTCCCTCCTCTCTCTTTCACTCTGAGCCAAATAGTTATCACTCCAAATTCATTATAAATATACTAAATATTGACTAACTCCTCCATAGTGACTAACTCCTCCATAGTGACTAACTCCTCAATAGTGACTAACTCCTCCATAGTGACTAACTCCACCATAGTGACTAACTACTACATACTGACTAACTCCTACATAGTGACTAACTCCCCCATAGTGACTAACTCCACCATAGTGACTAACTCCTCAATAGTGACTAACTCCTCCATAGTGACTAACTCCTACATAGTGACTAACTCCCCCATAGTGACTAACTCCACCATAGTGACTAACTCCACCATAGTGACTAACTCCACCATAGTGACTAACTCCACCATAGTGACTAACTGCACCATAGTGACTAACTCCTCAATAGTGACTAACTCCTCCATAGTGACTAACTCCTACATAGTGACTAACTCCCCCATAGTGACTAACTCCACCATAGTGACTAACTCCACCATAGTGACTAACTCCACCATAGTGACTAACTGCACCATAGTGACTAACTCCTCCATAGTGACTAACTCCTACATACTGACTAACTCCTACATAGTGACTAACTCCCCCATAGTGACTAACTCCACCATAGTGACTAACTCCACCATAGTGACTAACTCCACCATAGTGACTAACTCCACCATAGTGACTAACTGCACCATAGTGACTAACTCCTCAATAGTGACTAACTCCTCCATAGTGACTAACTCCTACATAGTGACTAACTCCCCCATAGTGACGAACTCCACCATAGTGACTAACTCCACCATAGTGACTAACTCCACCATAGTGACTAACTGCACCATAGTGACTAACTCCTCCATAGTGACTAACTCCTACATACTGACTAACTCCTACATAGTGACTAACTCCCCCATAGTGACTAACTCCTACATACTGACTAACTCCTACATAGTGACTAACTCCTCCATAGTGACTAACTGCACCATAGTGACTAACTCCTCCATAGTGACTAACTCCTCCATAGTGACTAACTCCTACATACTGACTAACTCCTACATAGTGACTAACTCCCCCATAGTGACTAACTGCACCATAGTGACTAACTCCACCATAGTGACTAACTCCACCATAGTGACTAACTCCACCATAGTGACTAACTGCACCATAGTGACTAACTCCCCCATAGTGACTAACTCCTACATAGTGACTAACTCCTCCATAGTGACTAACTGCACCATAGTGACTAACTCCTCCATAGTGACTAACTCCTCCATAGTGACTAACTCCACCATAGTGACTAACTCCACCATAGTGACTAACTCCACCATAGTGACTAACTGCACCATAGTGACTAACTCCTCCATAGTGACTAACTCCTACATACTGACTAACTCCTACATAGTGACTAACTCCCCCATAGTGACTAACTCCACCATAGTGACTAACTCCACCATAGTGACTAACTCACCCATAGTTTGGGAGAGCCTTTCTTTATAACAATGTGCTATTTACTTTTATATATATAAATGGGTTTTATTTTAATTTTATTTTTTCAATGTAGCCCCCTCTAAACCACCTACTGTCTGACCAATGTAGCCCCCTCTAAACCACCTACTGTCTGACCAACGTAGCCCCCTCTAAACCACCTACTGTCTGACCAATGTAGCCCCCTCTAAACCACCTACTGTCTGACCAACGTAGCCCCCTCTAAACCACCTACTGTCTGACCAACGTAGCCCTCTCTAAACCACCTACTGTCTGACCAATGTAGCCCTCTCTAAACCACCTACTGTCTGACCAATGTAGCCCTCTCTAAACCACCTACTGTCTGACCAACGTAGCCCTCTCTAAACCACCTACTGTCTGACCAACGTAGCCCTCTCTAAACCACCTACTGTCTGACCAACGTAGCCCCCTCTAAACCACCTACTGTCTGACCAATGTAGCCCCCTCTAAACCACCTACTGTCTGACCAATGTAGCCCCCTCTAAACCACCTACTGTCTGACCAACGTAGCCCCCTCTAAACCACCTACTGTCTGACCAACGTAGCCCCCTCTAAACCACCTACTGTCTGACCAATGTAGCCCCCTCTAAACCACCTACTGTCTGACCAACCTAGCCCCCTCTAAACCACCTACTGTCTGACCAATGTAGCCCCCTCTAAACCACCTACTGTCTGACCAATGTAGCCCCCTCTAAACCACCTACTGTCTGACCAATGTAGCCCCCTCTAAACCACCTACTGTCTGACCAATGTAGCCCTCTCTAAACCACCTACTGTCTGACCAATGTAGCCCTCTCTAAACCACCTACTGTCTGACCAATGTAGCCCCCTCTAAACCACCTACTGTCTGACCAATGTAGCCCCCTCTAAACCACCTACTGTCTGACCAATGTAGCCCTCTCTAAACCACCTACTGTCTGACCAATGTAGCCCTCTCTAAACCACCTACTGTCTGACCAATGTAGCCCCCTCTAAACCACCTACTGTCTGACCAATGTAGCCCCCTCTAAACCACCTACTGTCTGACCAACGTAGCCCCCTCTAAACCACCTACTGTCTGACCAACGTAGCCCTCTCTAAACCACCTACTGTCTGACCAATGTAGCCCTCTCTAAACCACCTACTGTCTGACCAATGTAGCCCTCTCTAAACCACCTACTGTCTGACCAACGTAGCCCTCTCTAAACCACCTACTGTCTGACCAACGTAGCCCTCTCTAAACCACCTACTGTCTGACCAACGTAGCCCCCTCTAAACCACCTACTGTCTGACCAATGTAGCCCCCTCTAAACCACCTACTGTCTGACCAATGTAGCCCCCTCTAAACCACCTACTGTCTGACCAACGTAGCCCCCTCTAAACCACCTACTGTCTGACCAACGTAGCCCCCTCTAAACCACCTACTGTCTGACCAATGTAGCCCCCTCTAAACCACCTACTGTCTGACCAACCTAGCCCCCTCTAAACCACCTACTGTCTGACCAATGTAGCCCCCTCTAAACCACCTACTGTCTGACCAATGTAGCCCCCTCTAAACCACCTACTGTCTGACCAATGTAGCCCCCTCTAAACCACCTACTGTCTGACCAATGTAGCCCTCTCTAAACCACCTACTGTCTGACCAATGTAGCCCTCTCTAAACCACCTACTGTCTGACCAATGTAGCCCCCTCTAAACCACCTACTGTCTGACCAATGTAGCCCCCTCTAAACCACCTACTGTCTGACCAACGTAGCCCCCTCTAAACCACCTACTGTCTGACCAACGTAGCCCTCTCTAAACCACCTACTGTCTGACCAACGTAGCCCCCTCTAAACCACCTACTGTCTGACCAATGTAGCCCCCTCTAAACCGCCTACTGTCTGACCAACGTAGCCCCCTCTAAACCACCTACTGTCTGACCAATGTAGCCCCCTCTAAACCGCCTACTGTCTGACCAACGTAGCCCCCTCTAAACCACCTACTGTCTGACCAACGTAGCCCCCTCTAAACCACCTACTGTCTGACCACTGTAGCCCTCTCTAAACCACCTACTGTCTGACCAACGTAGCCCCCTCTAAACCACCTACTGTCTGACCAACGTAGCCCCCTCTAAACCACCTACTGTCTGACCAATGTAGCCCTCTCTAAACCACCTACTGTCTGACCAACGTAGCCCCCTCTAAACCACCTACTGTCTGACCAATGTAGCCCCCTCTAAACCACCTACTGTCTGACCAACGTAGCCCTCTCTAAACCACCTACTGTCTGACCAATGTAGCCCCCTCTAAACCACCTACTGTCTGACCAACGTAGCCCCCTCTAAACCACCTACTGTCTGACCAATGTAGCCCCCTCTAAACCACCTACTGTCTGACCAACGTAGCCCCCTCTAAACCACCTACTGTCTGACCAATGTAGCCCCCTCTAAACCACCTACTGTCTGACCAACGTAGCCCCCTCTAAACCACCTACTGTCTGACCAACGTAGCCCTCTCTAAACCACCTACTGTCTGACCAATGTAGCCCCCTCTAAACCACCTACTGTCTGACCAACGTAGCCCCCTCTAAACCACCTACTGTCTGACCAATGTAGCCCCCTCTAAACCACCTACTGTCTGACCAACGTAGCCCTCTCTAAACCACCTACTGTCTGACCAACGTAGCCCCCTCTAAACCACCTACTGTCTGACCAACGTAGCCCTCTCTAAACCACCTACTGTCTGACCAACGTAGCCCTCTCTAAACCACCTACTGTCTGACCAACGTAGCCCCCTCTAAACCACCTACTGTCTGACCAATGTAGCCCCCTCTAAACCACCTACTGTCTGACCAACGTAGCCCCCTCTAAACCACCTACTGTCTGACCAACGTAGCCCCCTCTAAACCACCTACTGTCTGACCAATGTAGCCCCCTCTAAACCACCTACTGTCTGACCAACGTAGCCCCCTCTAAACCACCTACTGTCTGACCAACGTAGCCCCCTCTAAACCACCTACTGTCTGACCAATGTAGCCCCCTCTAAACCACCTACTGTCTGACCAACGTAGCCCCCTCTAAACCACCTACTGTCTGACCAACGTAGCCCCCTCTAAACCACCTACTGTCTGACCAATGTAGCCCCCTCTAAACCACCTACTGTCTGACCAACGTAGCCCTCTCTAAACCACCTACTGTCTGACCAACGTAGCCCCCACTAAACCACCTACTGTCTGACCAATGTAGCCCCCTCTAAACCACCTACTGTCTGACCAATGTAGCCCCCTCTAAACCACCTACTGTCTGACCAATGTAGCCCCCTCTAAACCACCTACTGTCTGACCAATGTAGCCCCCTCTAAACCACCTACTGTCTGACCAATGTAGCCCCCTCTAAACCACCTACTGTCTGACCAACGTAGCCCCCTCTAAACCACCTACTGTCTGACCAATGTAGCCCCCTCTAAACCACCTACTGTCTGACCAACGTAGCCCCCTCTAAACCACCTACTGTCTGACCAACGTAGCCCCCTCTAAACCACCTACTGTCTGACCAATGTAGCCCCCTCTAAACCACCTACTGTCTGACCAACGTAGCCCCCTCTAAACCACCTACTGTCTGACCAACGTAGCCCCCTCTAAACCACCTACTGTCTGACCAATGTAGCCCCCTCTAAACCACCTACTGTCTGACCAACGTAGCCCCCTCTAAACCACCTACTGTCTGACCAATGTAGCCCCCTCTAAACCACCTACTGTCTGACCAATGTAGCCCCCTCTAAACCACCTACTGTCTGACCAACGTAGCCCCCTCTAAACCACCTACTGTCTGACCAATGTAGCCCCCTCTAAACCACCTACTGTCTGACCAATGTAGCTCCCTCTAAACGACCTACTGTCTGACCAATGTAGCCCCCTCTAAACCACCTACTGTCTGACCAATGTAGCTCCCTCTAAACGACCTACTGTCTGACCAATGTAGCCCCCTCTAAACCACCTACTGTCTGACCAACGTAGCCCCCTCTAAACCACCTACTGTCTGACCAACGTAGCCCCCTCTAAACCACCTACTGTCTGACCAATGTAGCCCCCTCTAAACCACCTACTGTCTGACCAACGTAGCCCCCTCTAAACCACCTACTGTCTGACCAACGGAGCCCCCTCTAAACCACCTACTGTCTGACCAATGTAGCCCCCTCTAAACCACCTACTGTCTGACCAACGTAGCCCCCTCTAAACCACCTACTGTCTGACCAACGTAGCCCCCTCTAAACCACCTACTGTCTGACCAATGTAGCCCCCTCTAAACCACCTACTGTCTGACCAACGTAGCCCCCTCTAAACCACCTACTGTCTGACCAATGTAGCCCCCTCTAAACCACCTACTGTCTGACCAATGTAGCTCCCTCTAAACGACCTACTGTCTGACCAACGTAGCCCCCTCTAAACCACCTACTGTCTGACCAATGTAGCCCCCTCTAAACCACCTACTGTCTGACCAATGTAGCCCCCTCTAAACCACCTACTGTCTGACCAATGTAGCCCCCTCTAAACCACCTACTGTCTGACCAACGTAGCCCCCTCTAAACCACCTACTGTCTGACCAATGTAGCCCCCTCTAAACCACCTACTGTCTGACCAATGTAGCCCCCACCTACTGGCCCACTGGCAGGGTGACTTTGTGGTGAGGTAATTTTTTTTCTCAACCCCTGGTATTCACTGTTTCTGGATAGAGCAAGTTTTTAGTTGTTCAACCTCAGCTCTCTCTCAGCTGCTGTCAGGCACATCTGTGTGGCCTGGTGTGTGTGTGCACGTGTGTGCACGCTTGTAAATGCAACTCTATTTTTGTGTCTGCACGTGTGCGTCTGTGTGTTTGTGATATCTTGGGGTCAAGGGACACTCTGTGTTGAATAATGAGTGTGTATGGAAATAGACCTTTCCTAGACTAGGTACTATAAAGAGTAGGTGGATGAGCAAGAGAGATAGAGGGAACAGGAAAGAAAAATAAACGTATGGAGGTCACCGTGGAGAGAGAAGAGGTCACCGTGGAGAGAGAAGAGGTCACCGTGGAGAGAGAAGAGGTCACCGTGGAAAGAGAAGAAGTCACCGTGGAGAGAGAAGAGGTCACCGTGGAAAGAGAAGAGGTCACCGTGGAAAGAGAAGAGGTCACCGTGGAAAGAGAAGAGGTCACCGTGGAAAGAGAAGAGGTCACTGTGGAGAGAGAAGAGGTCACCGTGGAAAGAGAAGAGGTCACCGTGGAAAGAGAAGAGGTCACCGTGGAAAGAGAAGAGATCACCATGGAAAGAGAAGAGGTCACCGTGGAGAGAGAAGAGGTCACCGTGGAAAGAGAGAGGTCACAGTGGACTGAGAAGAGGTCACAGTGGACTGAGAAGAGGTCACCGTGGAAAGAGAAGAGGTCACTGTGGATGGAGAAGAGGTCACCGTGGAAAGAGAAGGGGCCACAATGGAAAGATAAAACGTCACAGTGGAAAGAGAAGAGTTTGAATGTTTAATGAAGTGAAAGGTTCAAATGCTCTCACTGCACAGTATACCCATACCATTCATTCACTCTAACACACGTGCAGACGAACACACACACACACACGCACACACACACACACACACACACACACACACACACACACACACACACACACACACACACACAGGTAATAAGGAAGCAGGGTGTGATGTCACAAAGGGCACCGGTGACACGGAATGCTGCTTCAGATAGGTCACGTTTCGTTCAGCTACAAGACATGCAGACACCTGCTATAGAGAAAGTGATGTTGTCCCCAACCTTATTGACACAGAATACAGTATGTTGTCTCCAACCTTATTGACACAGAATACAGTATGTTGTCCCCAACCTTATTGACATTGAATACAGTATGTTGTCCCCAACCTTATTGACATTGAATACAGTATGTTGTCCCCAACCTTACTAACACAGAATACAGTATGTTGTCCCCAACCTTATTGACATTGAATACAGTATGTTGTCCCCAACCTTATTAATGCTGAATACAGTATGTTGTCCCCCAACCTTATTGATGCTGAATACAGTATGTTGTCCCCAACCTTATTGATGCTGAATAGAGTATGTTGTCCCAAACCTTACTAACACAGAATACAGTATGTTGTCCCCAACCTTATTGATGCTGAATACAGTATGTTGTCCCCAACCTTATTGATGCTGAATACAGTATGTTGTCCCCAACCTTATTGATGCTGAATACAGTATGTTTTCCCCAACCTTATTGACACTGAATACAGTATGTTGTCCCCAACCTTATTAATGCTGAATACAGTATGTTGTCCCCAACCTTATTGATGCTGAATACAGTATGTTGTCCCCAACCTTATTGATGCTGAATACAGTATGTTGTCCCCAACCTTATTGATGCTGAATACAGTATGTTGTCCCCAACCTTACTAACACAGAATACAGTATGTTGTCCCCAACCGTATTAACACAGAATACAGTATGTTGTCCACAACCTTACTAACACAGAATACAGTATGTTGTCCCCAACCTTACTAACACAGAATACAGTATGTTGTCCCAAACCTTACTAACACAGAATACAGTATGTTATCCCCAACCTTATTAATGCTGAATACAGTATGTTGTCCCCAACCTTACTAACACAGAATACAGTATGTTGTCCCCAACCTTACTAACACAGAATACAGTATGTTGTCCCCAACCTTACTAACACAGAATACAGTATGTTGTCCCAAACCTTACTAACACAGAATACAGTATGTTGTCCCCAACCTTACTAACACAGAATACAGTATGTTGTCCCCAACCTTATTGACATTGAATACAGTATGTTGTCCCAAACCTTATTGATGCTGAATACAGTATGTTGTCCCCAACCTTATTGATGCTGAATACAGTATGTTGTCCCCAACCTTATTGATGCTGAATACAGTATGTTGTCCCCAACCTTATTGATGCTGAATACAGTATGTTGTCCCCAACCTTATTGATGCTGAATACAGTATGTTGTCCCCAACCTTACTAACACAGAATACAGTATGTTGTCCCCAACCTTACTAACACAGAATACAGTATGTTGTCCCCAACCTTATTAATGCTGAATACAGTATGTTGTCCCCAACCTTATTAATGCTGAATACAGTATGTTGTCCCCAACCTTATTAACACAGAATACAGTATGTTGTCCCCAACCTTACTAACACAGAATACAGTATGTTGTCCCCAACCTTACTAACACAGAATACAGTATGTTGTCCCAAACCTTACTAACACAGAATACAGTATGTTGTCCCCAACCTTACTAACACAGAATACAGTATGTTGTCCCAAACCTTACTAACACAGAATACAGTATGTTGTCCCCAACCTTATTGACATTGAATACAGTATGTTGTCCCCAACCTTATTGATGCTGAATACAGTATGTTGTCCCCAACCTTATTGACACAGAATACAGTATGTTGTCCCCAACCTTACTAACACAGAATACAGTATGTTGTCCCCAACCTTATTGACATTGAATACAGTATGTTGTCCCCAACCTTATTGATGCTGAATACAGTATGTTGTCCCCAACCTTATTGACATTGAATATAGTATGTTGTCCCCAACCTTATTGATGCTGAATACAGTATGTTGTCCCCAACCTTACTAACACAGAATACAGTATGTTGTCCCCAACCTTACTAACACAGAATAGAGTATGTTGTCCCCAACCTTATTAATGCTGAATACAGTATGTTGTCCCCAACCTTATTAATGCTGAATACAGTATGTTGTCCCCAACCTTATTAACACAGAATACAGTATGTTGTCCCCAACCTTACTAACACAGAATACAGTATGTTGTCCCCAACCTTACTAACACAGAATACAGTATGTTGTCCCAAACCTTACTAACACAGAATACAGTATGTTGTCCCCAACCTTACTAACACAGAATACAGTATGTTGTCCCAAACCTTACTAACACAGAATACAGTATGTTGTCCCCAACCTTATTGACATTGAATACAGTATGTTGTCCCCAACCTTATTGATGCTGAATACAGTATGTTGTCCCCAACCTTATTGACACAGAATACAGTATGTTGTCCCCAACCTTACTAACACAGAATACAGTATGTTGTCCCCAACCTTATTGACATTGAATACAGTATGTTGTCCCCAACCTTATTGATGCTGAATACAGTATGTTGTCCCCAACCTTATTGACATTGAATACAGTATGTTGTCCCCAACCTTATTGATGCTGAATACAGTATGTTGTCCCCAACCTTATTGATGCTAAATACAGTATGTTGTCCCAAATCTTACTAACACAGAATACAGTATGTTGCCAATAGTCTAGTGGTTGATGTGTCACACTTTGGCTTTCACTTAACCTGATTTCACTTAGTCTGATTTCAGTTTGTCTGATTTAAGTTTGTTTGATTTCAGTTTGTCTGATTTCACTCAGTCTGATTTCAGTTTGTCTGATTTCAGTTTGTCTGATTTCAGTTTGTCTGAATTCAGTTTGTCTCAAACAAGCTTGTCATCAACTCTAAGGTTTAACTCTCTTGACACACATCCAAACACACACACAACCTCCTGTGGAAACCATATATACAATAGGGCAAAAAGGTATTTAGTCAGCCACCAATTGTGCAAGTTCTCCCACTTGAAAAGATAAGAGAGGCCTGAAATTTTCATCATAGGTACACTTAAACTTTGACAGACAAAATGAGGAAAAAAATCCAGAAAATCACATTGTAGGATTTTGAATGAATTTATTTGCAAATTATGGTGGAAAATAAATAACAAAATATTTTTCCACCGGCACAGGTTTCAAACATTGACAAATAACGATTAAATATTCACTTCGTTTTTGAAAATCTTCCTCTGATTTGTCATCCAAAGGGTCCCAGCTATAACATGTAGTGTTGTTTTGTTAGATAAAATCCTTCTTTATATCCCAAAAAGTCAGTTTTGTTAGCTCCTTCGATTTGAGTAATCGACTTGTTCAACATGCAATGAAAGGAATTTGAAAATCTACCTCTAAACTTTGGTTTCAACAAGTCAAAATGTATTTCTATTTCCTCCTCAGATACCCTAAAATGTAATCAAACTATAACATTTCTTACGGAAAGAAGTATGTTCAATAGGAAACCAATTTTAGCAGGTGTATAATTTCCAAGACTGTGTCCTGATATTTCCTATTTATTTTTGAAGTTACAAGCCTGAAACCTTGAACATAGACTGCTGACACCCTGTGGAAGCCATAGGAATTGCATCCAGTGAGCTAATTGTCAATATGACCTTTCTCTTGCCTTTCTAAGAGGATGGTCTCTCCATCCTGGATTTTCCCCTACCATATTTATTGTGTTATTGTCTCCTACATTATTTTAACATTTCTACAAACTTCAAAGTGTTTTCTTTCCAATGGTACCACTTATATGCATATCCTGGCTTCAGGTCCTGAGCAACAGGCAGTTTACTTTGGGCACGTCATTCAGACAGGAAGTGGAGAAGAAAGGGGCTTAGCCCTAAGAAGATGTATTGCAACCAGGCTGGATGAAAACTACATAGACCATGATCCTTTGCAAGCTACTGACACATTCACCATGATCCTTAGCTATTTTGTGGTTCCATTCAGCCCCATTGAGCAATTTGGCTCGATTCAAATACACCTGGCTTCATGCGCTATCGCGAGTTTTCTATAAGGAAGATGTGGATGATGTCATCACCATCTACTGGTTTTAATGTCTATGACACACACACACACACACACAACTAATCCGGGGGCCAGGTAGATGGAATGTGTGTGTGTGTGTGTGTGATGGCAAGACTGCATAACTCAGAAATTGTCTTACAGATATGTCCTCAGAACACTGTAAAGGTCAGTGTTCCTGGCTGAAACAATCAGTTCAGTTTGTGACCTCAGTTAACCACTAGGTGGGAGTGTTGGGTAGGTTATCTCAGGCCTAGACAAGAGCCACACCCACACACACAGAAGGAGAGGTATAATTCCTAATCCTGTCCTGAGGCAATGCCCCACTGATGGTTACCCTGACAACACCTTTCCCTGGTGACTGCTGCATACCTTGACGACTAGTCTACATTCTACACACACTCTCACGCACATAAACATAATGCCATAATGCCACACACACACACACACACACACACACACACACACACACACACACACACACACACACACACACACACACACACACACACACACACACACACACACACACACACACACACACACACACACACACACACACAATCTATTTTATGGGAGTATCTGGGGCATGTCTGACATGTTGTTTTGCTGACGTATGGAGCCATAAACCAGACTGTTAGAATACCACTGTCACTCTCTCTTTCTCTCTCGTTCTCTCTCCTATTCTCTCTTTCTCTCTCTTTCTAACTCTTTCTCTCTCTTTCTCTAGCTTTCGGCTCTCTTTCTCTCTCATATTCTCTCTTTCTCTAGCTTTCTAACTCTTTCTCTCTCTTTCTCTCTCTTTCTCTCTCTTTCTCTCTCTTTCTCTAGCTTTCGGCTCTCTTTCTCTCTCCTATTCTCTCTTTCTCTGTCTTTCTCTCTCCTATTCTCTCTTTCTCTGTCTTTCTCTCTCCTATTCTCTCTTTCTCTCTCTTTCTAACTCTTTCTCTCTCTTTCTCTCTCTTTCTCTCTCTTTCTCTCCCATCACGTTGCTTGCCAGATCAGTTACTTGATCAGGAAAACCTCCTGGCTCTAATTGTGCTCCATCTAACAGTCAGTGTAACGGGAGTGGTTGTTATGTTAGCATCCTAATGGACAGCCTCACTCTGTGGGATCCGTTTATACAGGATCCATTACCATTAATGGTAGTGTACAGGACTCTCCTCTCTCTCGATGACGTTCTCTCTTCTCTCCTCTCTCTCGATGACGTTCTCTCTTCTCTCCTCTCTCTCGATGATGTTCTCTCTTCTCTCCTCTCTCTCGATGACGTTCTCTCTTCTCTCCTCTCTCTCGATGACGTTCTCTCTTCTCTCCTCTCTCTCGATGATGTTCTCTCTTCTCTCCTCTCTCTCGATGACGTTCTCTCTTCTCTCCTCTCTCTCGATGACGTTCTCTCTTCTCTCCTCTCTCTCGATGATGTTCTCTCTTCTCTCCTCTCTCTCGATGACGTTCTCTCTTCTCTCCTCTCTCTCGATGACGTTCTCTCTCAAGGCCTGTTGTGCCTCTCTCTGGGACTCAAGGCCTGTTGTGCCTCTCTCTGGGACTCATGGCCTGTTGTGCCTCTCTCTGGGACTCATGGCCTGTTGTGCCTCTCTCTGGGACTCAAGGCCAGTTGTGCCTCTCTCTGGGACTCAAGGCCAGTTGTGCCTCTCTCTGGGACTCAAGGCCAGTTGTGCCTCTCTATGGGACTCAAGGCCTGGTGTGCCTCTCTCTGGGACTCAAGTCCTGTTGTGCCTCTCTATGGGACTCAAGGCCAGGTGTGCCTCTCTCTGGGACTCAAGGCCTGTTGTGACACAGCCTGGGGAAGTTTAAAATGGTAATAGTTTAATAGTTTAATAGTTTAATAGGGTATTAGTGTAATATAGTGTTAGTTTAATAGAGTATTAGTTTAATAGAGTATTAGTTTAATAGTTTAATAGAGTATTAGTTTAATAGAGTATTAGTGTAATATAGTATTAGTTTAATAGAGTATTAGTTTAATAGAGTATTAGTTTAATAGAGTATTAGTTTAATAGAGTATTAGTTTAATAGAGTATTAGTTTAATAGAGTATTAGTTTAATAGAGTATTAGTTTAATAGAGTATTAGTTTAATAGAGTATTAGTTTAATATAGTATTAGTTTCATAGTTTAATATGTTAATAGAGTATTCGTTTAATAGAGTATTAGTTTCATAGAGTATTAGTTTAATAGAGTATTAGTTTCATAGAGTATTAGTTTAATAGAGTATTAGTTTCATAGAGTATTAGTTTCATAGTTTAATAGGTTAATAGAGTATTAGTTTAATATAGTATTAGTTTAATAGAGTATTAGTTTCATAGTTTAATAGAGTATTAGTTTAATAGAGTATTAGTTTAATAGAGTATTAGTTTCATAGTTTAATAGAGTATTAGTTTAATAGAGTATTAGTTTAATAGAGTATTAGTTTAACAGAGTATTAGTTTCATAGTTTAATAGAGTATTAGTTTAATAGAGTATTAGTTTAATAGAGTATTAGTTTAATAGAGTATTAGTTTCATAGTTTAATAGAGTATTAGTTTAATAGAGTATTAGTTTCATAGTTTAATAGAGTATTAGTTTAATAGAGTATTAGTTTAATAGAGTATTAGTTTAATAGAGTATTAGTTTAATAGAGTATTAGTTTAATAGAGTATTAGTTTAATAGAGTATTAGTTTAATAGAGTATTAGTTTCATAGTTTAATAGGTTAATTGTTTAATAATGTAATAGGGTAACAGTTGAACAGGGTAAAAAGGTCATGTGTTTGTGTCTTCCCTTTATCAGAGTCTGTGTTGACAGGAGATGTTCGTCATGTTTGATGTGTAGTCTAGTTTGACAGACACACAACCTGCTCTGGGTGTTGTTGTGTACAGCTTGACAGACAGATGAGATGTTCTGGTCAGAGTAAACACTGGAGTAGTCTTTGGATCCTCTCTTCAGAGAATAGAGAGCAAATAAAATCATTAAAATAAATAGATGAAAACATCCAAAAAACAGTCAGAAGAGGTGGAGAGAGTCCACACACAGAGAGAAAAGGACTAAACTGTGTCAGAGACATAAGCAAAGAGATGGGAGGGAGGGAGAGAGAGAGAGACAGAGAGAGAGAGAGAGAGAGAGAGAGAGACAGAGACAGAGACAGAGACAGAGACAGAGAGAGTGGGAGGGGCAGAGACAGAGAGAGTGGGAGGGGCAGAGACAGAGAGAGTGGGAGGGGCAGAGACAGAGAGAGTGGGAGGGGCAGAGACAGAGAGAGTGGGAGGGGCAGAGACAGAGAGAGTGGGAGGGGCACACACAGACAGGCTGCTGAGTGGAACTGTACGGTCACTGCTGCTGCCGCTGGTTGTATTGGACTGAGAGAATGTGTAAGCAGCTTAGTTGTGTGACAGGCGTAGTACTGGCCGGAGCGATGAGGTTGTGAGGGTAGGTGTGTGGGGGTTCTCAGGCTGGAGCTGTGTCAGTGTGTTATTGTGTAGCTGGAACTGTGTCAGTGTGTAGCTGGAGCTGTGTCAGTGTGTCAGTGTGTAGCTGGAACTGTGTCAGTGTGTTATTGTCTAGCTGGAACTGTGTCAGTGTGTCAGTGTGTAGCTGGAGCTGTGTCAGTGTGTCAGTGTGTAGCTGGAACTGTGTCAGTGTGTTATTGTCTAGCTGGAACTGTGTCAGTGTGTCAGTGTGTAGCTGGAGCTGTGTCAGTGTGTCAGTGTGTAGCTGGAACTGTGTCAGTGTGTTATTGTCTAGCTGGAACTGTGTCAGTGTGTCAGTGTGTAGCTGGAGCTGTGTCAGTGTGCAGCTGGAACTGTGTCAGTGTGTTATTGTGTAGCTGGAACTGTGTCAGTGTGTAGCTGGAGCTGTGTCCGTGTGTAGCTGGAGCTGTGTCAGTGTGTAGCTGGAACTGTGTCAGTGTGTTGGTGTTTAGCTAGAGCTGTGTCAGTGTGTAGCTGGAACTGTGTCAGTGTGTAGCTGGAACTGTGTCAGTGTGTAGCTGGAGCTGTGTCAGTGTGTCAGTGTGTAGCTGGAGCTGTGTCAGTGTGTCAGTGTGTAGCTGGAACTGTGTCAGTGTGTCAGTGTGTAGCTGGAGCTGTGTCAGTGTGTTATTGTGTAGCTGGAACTGTGTCAGTGTGTTGGTGTGTCAGTGTGTAGCTGGAGCTGTGTCAGTGTGTCAGTGTGTAGCTGGAGCTGTGTCAGTGTGTAGCTGGAACTGTGTCAGTGTGTAGCTGGAGCTGTGTCAGTGTGTCAGTGTGTAGCTGGAACTGTGTCAGTGTGTTGGTGTGTAGCTGGAGCTGTGTCAGTGTGTCAGTGTGTAGCTGGAGCTGTGTCAGTGTTTTAGTGTGTAGCTGGAACTGTGTCAGTGTGTTGGTGTGTAGCTGGAACTGTGTCAGTGTGTCAGTGTGTAGCTGGAGCTGTGTCAGTGTGTCAGTGTGTAGCTGGAGCTGTGTCAGTGTGTAGCTGGAGCTGTGTCAGTGTGTCAGTGTGTAGCTGGAGCTGTGTCAGTGTGTCAGTGTGTAGCTGGAGCTGTGTCAGTGTGTCAGTGTGTAGCTGGAGCTGTGTCAGTGTGTTGGTGTGTAGCTGGAGCTGTGTCAGTGTGTCAGTGTGTAGCTGGAGCTGTGTCAGTGTGTCAGTGTGTAGCTGGAGCTGTGTCAGTGTGTTGGTGTGTAGCTGGAGCTGTGTCAGTGTGTCAGTGTGTAGCTGGAGCTGTGTCAGTGTGTCAGTGTGTAGCTGGAACTGTGTCAGTGTGTCAGTGTGTAGCTGGAGCTGTGTCAGTGTGTCAGTGTGTAGCTGGAACTGTGTCAGTGTGTCAGTGTGTAGCTGGAGCTGTGTCAGTGTGTCAGTGTGTAGCTGGAACTGTGTCAGTGTGTTGGTGTGTAGCTGGAGCTGTGTCAGTGTGTCAGTGTGTAGCTGGAACTGTGTCAGTGTTTTTTATTTATTTATTTATTTTACCTTTATTTAACCAGGTAGGCAAGTTGAGAACAAGTTCTCATTTACAATTGCGACCTGGCCAAGATAAAGCAAAGCAGTTCGACAGATAAAACGACACAGAGTTACACATGGAGTAAAAACAAACATACAGTCAATAATGCAGTATAAACAAGTCTATATACAATGTGAGCAAATGAGGTGAGAAGGGAGGTAAAGGCAAAAAAGGCCATGATGGCAAAGTAAATACAATATAGCAAGTAAAATACTGGAATGGTAGTTTTGCAATGGAAGAATGTGCAAAGTAGAAATAAAAAATAATGGGGTGCAAAGGAGCAAAATAAATAAATAAATTAAAATTAAATACAGTTGGGAAAGAGGTAGTTGTTTGGGCTAAATTATAGGTGGGCTATGTACAGGTGCAGTAATCTGTGAGCTGCTCTGACAGTTGGTGCTTAAAGCTAGTGAGGGAGATAAGTGTTTCCAGTTTCAGAGATTTTTGTAGTTCGTTCCAGTCATTGGCAGCAGAGAACTGGAAGGAGAGGCGGCCAAAGAAAGAATAGGTTTTGGGGGTGACTAGAGAGATATACCTGCTGGAGCGTGTGCTACAGGTGGGAGATGCTATGGTGACCAGCGAGCTGAGATAAGGGGGGACTTTACCTAGCAGGGTCTTGTAGATGACATGGAGCCAGTGGGTTTGGCGACGAGTATGAAGCGAGGGCCAGCCAACGAGAGCGTACAGGTCGCAATGGTGGGTAGTATATGGGGCTTTGGTGATAAAACGGATTGCACTGTGATAGACTGCATCCAATTTGTTGAGTAGGGTATTGGAGGCTATTTTGTAAATGACATCGCCAAAGTCGAGGATTGGTAGGATGGTCAGTTTTACAAGGGTATGTTTGGCAGCATGAGTGAAGGATGCTTTGTTGCGAAATAGGAAGCCAATTCTAGATTTAACTTTGGATTGGAGATGTTTGATATGGGTCTGGAAGGAGAGTTTACAGTCTAACCAGACACCTAAGTATTTGTAGTTGTCCACGTATTCTAAGTCAGAGCCGTCCAGAGTAGTGATGTTGGACAGGCGGGTAGGTGCAGGTAGCGATCGGTTGAAGAGCATGCATTTAGTTTTACTTGTATTTAAGAGCAATTGGAGGCCACGGAAGGAGAGTTGTATGGCATTGAAGCTTGCCTGGAGGGTTATTAACACAGTGTCCAAAGAAGGGCCGGAAGTATACAGAATGGTGTCGTCTGCGTAGAGGTGGATCAGGGACTCACAAGCAGCAAGAGCGACCTCATTGATGTATACAGAGAAGAGAGTCGGTCCAAGAATTGAACCCTGTGGCACCCCCATAGAGACTGCCAGAGGTCCGGACAGCAGACCCTCCGATTTGACACACTGAACTCTATCAGAGAAGTAGTTGGTGAACCAGGCGAGGCAATCATTTGAGAAACCAAGGCTGTCGAGTCTGCCGATGAGGATATGGTGATTGACAGAGTCGAAAGCCTTGGCCAGATCAATGAATACGGCTGCACAGTAATGTTTCTTATCGATGGCGGTTAAGATATCGTTTAGGACCTTGAGCGTGGCTGAGGTGCACCCATGACCAGCTCTGAAACCGGATTACATAGCAGAGAAGGTATGGTGAGATTCGAAATGGTCGGTAATCTGTTTGTTGACTTGGCTTTCGAAGACCTTAGAAAGGCACGGTAGGATAGATATAGGTCTGTAGCAGTTTGGGTCAAGAGTGTCCCCCCCTTTGAAGAGGGGGATGACCGCAGCTGCTTTCCAATCTTTGGGAATCTCAGACGACACGAAAGAGAGGTTGAACAGGCTAGTAATAGGGGTGGCAACAATTTCGGCAGATAATTTTAGAAAGAAAGGGTCCAGATTGTCTAGCCCGGCTGATTTGTAGGGGTCCAGATTTTGCAGCTCTTTCAGAACATCAGCTGAATGGATTTGGGAGAAGGAGAAATGGGGAAGGCTTGGGCGAGTTGCTGTTGGGGGTGCAGTGCTGTTGTCCGGGGTAGGAGTAGCCAGGTGGAAAGCATGGCCAGCCGTAGAAAAATGCTTATTGAAATTCTCAATTATGGTGGATTTATCAGTGGTGACAGTGTTTCCTATCTTCAGTGCAGTGGGCAGCTGGGAGGAGGTGTTCTTATTCTCCATGGACTTTACAGTGTCCCAGAACTTTTTTGAGTTAGTGTTGCAGGAAGCAAATTTCTGCTTGAAAAAGCTAGCCTTGGCTTTTCTAACTGCCTGTGTATAATGATTTCTAGCTTCCCTGAACAGCTGCATATCACGGGGGCTGTTCGATGCTAATGCAGAACGCCATAGGATGTTTTTGTGTTGGTTAAGGGCAGTCAGGTCTGGGGAGAACCAAGGGCTATATCTGTTCCTGGTTCTAAATTTCTTAAATGGGGCATGTTTATTTAAGATGGTTAGGAAGGCATTTAAAAAAATATCCAGGCATCCTCTACTGACGGGATGAGATCAATATCCTTCCAGGATATTGTGTTGGTGTGTAGCTGGAACTGTGTCAGTGTGTTGGTGTGTAGCTGGAACTGTGTCAGTGTGTTGGTGTGTAGCTGGAGCTGTGTCAGTGTGTTGGTGTGTAGCTGGTACTGTGTCAGTGTGTCAGTGTGTCAGTGTGTAGCTGGAACTGTGTCAGTGTGTCAGTGTGTTATTGTGTAGCTGGAACTGTGTCAGTGTGTCAGTGTGTTATTGTGTAGCTGGAACTGTGTCAGTGTGTCAGTGTGTCAGTGTGTAGCTGGAACTGTGTCAGTGTGTTGGTGTGTAGCTGGAACTGTCTCAGTGTGTCAGTGTGTTATTGTGTAGCTGGAACTGTGTCAGTGTGTCAGTGTGTAGCTGGAACTGTGTCAGTGTGTCAGTGTGTTATTGTGTAGCTGGAACTGTGTCAGTGTGTTGGTGTGTCATTGTGTAGCTGGAACTGTGTCAGTGTGTTGGTGTGTCAGTGTGTAGCTGGAACTGTGTCAGTGTGTTGGTGTGTAGCTGGAGCTGTGTCAGTGTGTTGGTGTGTAGCTGGAGCTGTGTCAGTGTGTTGGTGTGTAGCTGGAACTGTCTCAGTGTGTCAGTGTGTAGCTGGAGCTGTGGGAATGTGTGTTTGTTTACTAGGGTGACGTGGAGTGTGAGTGTATGAGTGAGTCTCTAGCCAGATTTAGAGCAACACGAATGTGTATTTAGCGAAAACAGGGAAGGCATGACAGAGCATGAGATTGAGTGTATGAGTGAGTTTTTCCAGTAGTGTGTGTATGCTAAACTGTTTGTGACTGTGTGTGAGTTTCAGGACCAGGGGGTGTGTGAGTTTCAGGACCAGGGGGTTGTGAGCTTTTGAAGAGGGACTATCCAGATGTTGCCTTTTGGGACACCTCCTTCACCTGGACTCTAGACCCCATGTAGGGGGGGGTGAGGATTACCCCGGATTTCTTCACCATGGGGAACAGCGTCCACAAGAACAAGAAGAGGGTCCCTGAAGCCCGCAATGGACCCTCTTCACACCTCAACCCTGACCCCCGCTCAGGCTCTAAACCTGACCCTAACCCCAGCCCCCGCTCAGGGAATACCAAATCCTTCTGGCACTTTGGGCGGGTGGATAAACTCAAAACAGGTAGGATCAGAGCTGGATGATCAATGGGAATGTTTTTGGGATTGAATTGAATTTCAGCAGTCTGATGTCAGCAGCATGATGTCATCTGTCTTCTAGATCTTCCTGGAGATAGTTCTATATTCCAATGTGTAAATGGTCATTATCTCTGGTTGTAGTAACGATTGTGTCAAAAGCATGAACACCTGTTACCTTGTGGAGAGGAGGGGCAAGCTTACTGTGGAACAATATGAGGTAGCAGAAGTTACTGACGTTGATGTGAGTGTTTCTCATTCAGACAGATGAATCAGACTGTTCTGGTGGGCTGTTTCTCATGCAGACAGATGAATCGGACTGTTCTGGTGGGCTGTTTCTCATGCAGACAGATGAATCGGACTGTTCTGGTAGGCTGTTTAACATGCAGACAGATTAATCAGACTGTTCTGGTGGGCTGTTTAACATGCAGACATATTAATCAGACTGTTCTGGTGGGCTGTTTAACATGCAGACAGATGAATCGGACTGTTCTGGTGGGCTGTTTAACATGCAGACAGATTAATCAGACTGTTCTGGTGGGCTGTTTAACATGCAGACAGATTAATCAGACTGTTCTGGTGGGCTGTTTAACATGCAGACAGATGAATCGGACTGTTCTGGTGGGCTGTTTAACATGCAGACAGATGTATCTGCCTTCACTGTTCTGGTGGGCTGTTTAACATGCAGACAGATTAATCAGACTGTTCTGGTGGGCTGTTTAACATGCAGACAGATTAATCAGACTGTTCTGGTGGGCTGTTTAACATGCAGACAGATGTATCTGACTTCACTGTTCTGGTGGGCTGTTTAACATGCAGACAGATGTATCAGACTGTTCTGGTGGGCTGTTTAACATGCAGACAGATGTATCAGACTGTTCTGGTGGGCTGTTTAACATGCAGACAGATGTATCTGACTTCACTGTTCTGGTGGGCTGTTTAACATGCAGACAGATGTATCAGACTGTTCTGGTGGGCTGTTTAACATGCAGACAGATGTATCAGACTGTTCTGGTGGGCTGTTTAACATGCAGACAGATGTATGAGACTTCACTGTTCACAGATGCACTCTGTGTTTTAGTTCTTTATGTCACATGTGAGGGTGTGTGTAAGTGTGTGTGTGTCTGTGTGTGCGTGTGTGTGTGGTTTTACCTTGTAGCCTAGGTGTGTCTATCTGGAGTGGAAAACTCTGCTAAATATGGCCCTGTGCTGATAAGTTTAATGTGAACCCTCTGAACACTCTTTCCCTATAGTTAAACCCCAAATACATTCACCTTCCACAACACTGCACTTTTCACAACCTTTCCGTTGAACCAGACAACATTTCCGTTCTGATTCTGTTATCTGAACACATGTACAGATGTAGGAACCTAATTTGATCACTATTTTGTTGCTGAGAATTAAATTCAAGCTTGTAGTGTATTCAAAGTTTAAAAGGTTTCTAAAGTAAAAAAAAAAGAAATCCCTTAACAAAAACTGCATCGACCCCTACAAAAAAAATACATTCATTTTACAATCCACGTAATAATTCACATTTCCTTCTGCTGCAAAGACTATTTTCCAGCTGCAGCAAATCGGCTCAAATTAAGATCCTACATCTGCATGTAGGAGAGTCTCTCTACACGTGGAATGAATCCATGTATTTTAAGACCCAATGTTTTCCTGGAATGTTCTTACAATATTCAACCTCTGATGGAATGTCTTGTCTGTTGATCCAGGATGCTGATGGTTTCCATGGTAATAAATCAACATTTTTTTTTTTTTACCATATAAGGCTATCTTCTGTATACCACCCTTACCTTGTCACAACACAACTGATTGGCTCAAATGCATTTAAAGAAAGAAAGAAATCCCAAAAGCCAAGAGTGTGCAAAGCTGTCATCAAAAGGCAAAGGGTGGCTACTTTGAAGAATCTCAAATGTAAAATATATTTTGATTTGTTTAACACCTTTGTTGGTTACTACGTGATTCCATATGTGTTATTTCATAGTTTTGATGTCTTCACTTTTATTCTACAATGTAGAAAATAGTAATAAAATAATGAAAAACCCTTGAATAAGTAGCCGTGTCCAAACTATTGACTGGTACGGTACATATTACTCTGTTTACCAATAATACTCATGTCATCTTGCCTGTAGGCCAACACAGTCTTGTAAAGTTAAGCCAGGTGTCACCATTATGGTACATTGGATCATTTAATCAACACATCGTGATCCCACATTTCTTCCATTTTCTATCTAGAGTACTGTCAGCACAGTTGATGAGTACCATATCCTATGAGTATCTTATCTTATGAGTATCTTATCTTATGAGTATCTTATCTTATATCTTATGAGCATCTTATCTTGTGAGTATCTTATCTTATGAGTATCTTATCTTGTATCTTATGAGTATCTTATCTTGTGAGTATCATATCTTGTATCTTATGAGTATCTTATCTTGTATCTTATGAGTATCTTATCCTATGAGTATCTTATCTTATGAGCATCTTATCTTATGAGTATCTTATCTTATGAGTATCTTATCTTGTATCTTATGAGCATCTTATCTTATGAGTATCTTATCTTGTATCTTATGAGTATCTTATCTTGTGAGTATCATATCTTGTATCTTATGAGTATCTTATCTTGTATCTTATGAGTATCTTATCCTATGAGTATCTTATGAGTATATTTTCTTATGAGTATCTTATCTTGTGAGTATCTTATCCTATGAGTATCTTATGAGTATATTATCCTATGAGTATCTTTTCTTATGAGTATCTTATCTTATCTTATGTGTATCTACCTCTACTTACCTCTTCCACAGTCCTGTGTCTTTATGGACCTAGAGTGCTGGCATCCTGTCCTGTGTCTTTATGGACCTAGAGTCCTGTCCTGTGTCTTTATGGACCTAGAGTCCTGGCATCCTGTCCTGTGTCGTTATGGACCTAGAGTCCTGTCCTGTGTCTTTATGGACCTAGAGTCCTGGCATCCTGTCCTGTGTCTTTATGGACCTAGAGTCCTGGCATCCTGTCCTGTGTCTTTATGGACCTAGAGTCCTGGCATCCTGTCCTGTGTCTTTATGGACCTAGAGTCCTGTCCTGTGTCTTTATGGACCTAGAGTCCTGGCATCCTGTCCTGTGTCTTTATGGACCTAGAGTCCTGGCATCCTGTCCTGTGTCTTTATGGACCTAGAGTCCTGGCATCCTGTCCTGTGTCTTTATGGACCTAGAGTCCTGGCATCTTGTCCTGTGTCTTTATGGACCTAGACTCCTGGCATCCTGTCCTGTGTCTTTATGGACCTAGAGTGCTGACATCCTGTCCTGTGTCTTTATGGACCTAGAGTCCTGGCATCCTGTCCTGTGTCTTTATGGACCTAGAGTGCTGACATCCTGGCCTGTGTCTTTATGGACCTAGAGTCCTGGCATCCTGTCCTGTGTCTTTATGGACCTAGAGTCCTGGCATCCTGTCCTGTGTCTTTATGGACCTAGAGTCCTGGCATCCTGTCCTGTGTCTTTATGGACCTAGAGTCCTGGCATCCTGTCCTGTGTCTTTATGGACCTAGAGTCCTGGCATCCTGTCCTGTGTCTTTATGGACCTAGAGTCCTGGCATCCTGTCCTGTGTCTTTATGGACCTAGAGTCCTGGCATCCTGTCCTGTGTCTTTATGGACCTAGAGTCCTGATGTCCTGTCCTGTGTCTTTATGGACCTAGAGTCCTGGCATCCTGTCCTGTGTCTTTATGGACCTAGAGTCCTGGCATCCTGTCCTGTGTCTTTATGGACCTAGAGTCCTGGCATCCTGTCCTGTGTCTTTATGGACCTAGAGTCCTGGCATCCTGTCCTGTGTCTTTATGGACCTAGAGTCCTGGCATCCTGTCCTGTGTCTTTATGGACCTAGAGTCCTGGCATCCTGTCCTGTGTCTTTATGGACCTAGAGTCCTGGCATCCTGTCCTGTGTCTTTATGGACCTAGAGTGCTGACATCCTGTCCTGTGTCTTTATGGACCTAGAGTCCTGGCCTGTGTCTTTATGGACCTAGAGTCCTGGCATCCTGTCCTGTGTCTTTATGGACCTAGAGTCCTGGCATCCTGTCCTGTGTCTTTATGGACCTAGAGTCCTGGCATCCTGTCCTGTGTCTTTATGGACCTAGAGTCCTGATGTCCTGTCCTGTGTCTTTATGGACCTAGAGTCCTGGCATCCTGTCCTGTGTCTTTATGGACCTAGAGTCCTGGCATCCTGTCCTGTGTCTTTATGGACCTAGAGTCCTGTCCTGTGTCTTTATGGACCTAGAGTCCTGGCATCCTGTCCTGTGTCTTTATGGACCTAGAGTCCTGGCATCCTGTCCTGTGTCTTTATAGACCTAGAGTCCTGATGTCTTGTCCTGTGTCTTTATGGACCTAGAGTCCTGATGTCCTGTCCTGTTTCTTTATGGACCTAGAGTCCTGATGTCCTGTCCTGTGTCTTTATGGACAGAGAGTCCTGGCATCCTGTCCTGTGTCTTTATGGACCTAGAGTGCTGACATCCTGTCCTGTGTCTTTATGGACCTAGAGTCCTGTCCTGTGTCTTTATGGACCTAGAGTCCTGGCCTGTGTCTTTATGGACCTAGAGTGCTGACATTCTGTCCTGTGTCTTTATGGACCTAGAGTGCTGACATTCTGTCCTGTGTCTTTATGGACCTAGAGTGCTGACATCCTGTCCTGTGTCTTTATGGACCTAGAGTCCTGATGTCCTGTCCTGTGTCTTTATGGACCTAGAGTCCTGGCATCCTGTCCTGTGTCTTTATGGACCTAGAGTCCTGGCATCCTGTCCTGTGTCTTTATGGACCTAGAGTCCTGGCATCCTGTCCTGTGTCTTTATGGACCTAGAGTCCTGTCCTGTGTCTTTATGGACCTAGAGTCCTGGCATCCTGTCCTGTGTCTTTATGGACCTAGAGTCCTGATGTCCTGTCCTGTGTCTTTATGGACCTAGAGTCCTGGCATCCTGTCCTGTGTCTTTATGGACCTAGAGTCCTGATGTCCAGTCCTGTGTCTTTATGGACCTAGAGTGCTGGCATCCTGTCCTGTGTCTTTATGGACCTAGAGTCCTGTCCTGTGTCTTTATGGACCTAGAGTCCTGGTATCCTGTCCTGTGTCTTTATGGACCTAGAGTCCTGGCATCCTGTCCTGTGTCTTTATGGACCTAGAGTGCTGACATCCTGTCCTGTGTCTTTATGGACCTAGAGTCCTGGCATCCTGTCCTGTGTCTTTATGGACCTAGAGTCCTGGCATCCTGTCCTGTGTCTTTATGGACCTAGAGTCCTGGCATCCTGTCCTGTGTCTTTATGGACCTAGAGTCCTGGCATCCTGTCCTGTGTCTTTATGGACCTAGAGTCCTGGCATCCTGTCCTGTGTCTTTATGGACCTAGAGTCCTGGCCTGTGTCTTTATGGACCTAGAGTCCTGGCATCCTGTCCTGTGTCTTTATGGACCTAGAGTCCTGATGTCCTGTCCTGTGTCTTTATGGACCTAGAGTCCTGATGTCCTGTCCTGTGTCTTTATGGACCTAGAGTCCTGGCATCCTGTCCTGTGTCTTTATGGACCTAGAGTCCTGGCATCCTGTCCTGTGTCTTATGGACCTAGAGTGCTGACATCCTGTCCTGTGTCTTTATGGACCTAGAGTCCTGGCATCCTGTCCTGTGTCTTTATGGACCTAGAGTCCTGGCATCCTGTCCTGTGTCTTTATGGACCTAGAGTCCTGGCATCCTGTCCTGTGTCTTTATGGACCTAGAGTCCTGGCCTGTGTCTTTATGGACCTAGAGTCCTGGCATCCTGTCCTGTGTCTTTATGGACCTAGAGTCCTGATGTCCTGTCCTGTGTCTTTATGGACCTAGAGTCCTGATGTCCTGTCCTGTGTCTTTATGGACCTAGAGTCCTGGCATCCTGTCCTGTGTCTTTATGGACCTAGAGTCCTGGCATCCTGTCCTGTGTCTTTATGGACCTAGAGTCCTGGCCTGTGTCTTTATGGACCTAGAGTCCTGGCATCCTGTCCTGTGTCTTTATGGACCTAGAGTCCTGATGTCCTGTCCTGTGTCTTTATGGACCTAGAGTCCTGATGTCCTGTCCTGTGTCTTTATGGACCTAGAGTCCTGATGTCCTGTCCTGTGTCTTTATGGACCGAGAGTCCTGGCATCCTGTCCTGTGTCTTTATGGACCTAGAGTGCTGACATCCTGTCCTGTGTCTTTATGGACCTAGAGTCCTGTCCTGTGTCTTTATGGACCTAGAGTCCTGTCCTGTGTCTTTATGGACCTAGAGTCCTGGCCTGTGTCTTTATGGACCTAGAGTGCTGACATCCTGTCCTGTGTCTTTATGGACCTAGAGTCCTGATGTCCTGTCCTGTGTCTTTATGGACCTAGAGTCCTGATGTCCTGTCCTGTGTCTTTATGGACCTAGAGTCCTGGCATCCTGTCCTGTGTCTTTATGGACCTAGAGTCCTGGCATCCTGTCCTGTGTCTTTATGGACCTAGAGTCCTGGCATCCTGTCCTGTGTCTTTATGGACCTAGAGTCCTGTCCTGTGACTTTATGGACCTAGAGTCCTGGCATCCTGTCTTGTGTCTTTATGGACCTAGAGTCCTGATGTCCTGTCCTGTGTCTTTATGGACCTAGAGTCCTGGCATCCTGTCCTGTGTCTTTATGGACCTAGAGTGCTGACATCCTGTCCTGTGTCTTTATGGACCTAGAGTCCTGGCCTGTGTCTTTATGGACCTAGAGTCCTGGCATCCTGTCCTGTGTCTTTATGGACCTAGAGTCCTGGCATCCTGTCCTGTGTATTTATGGACCTAGAGTCCTGGCATCCTGTCCTGTGTCTTTATGGACCTAGAGTCCTGATGTCCTGTCCTGTGTCTTTATGGACCTAGAGTCCTGATGTCCTGTCCTGTGTCTTTATGGACCTAGAGTCCTGGCATCCTGTCCTGTGTCTTTATGGACCTAGAGTCCTGGCATCCTGTCCTGTGTCTTTATGGACCTAGAGTCCTGTCCTGTGTCTTTATGGACCTAGAGTCCTGGCATCCTGTCCTGTGTCTTTATAGACCTAGAGTCCTGATGTCCTGTCCTGTGTCTTTATGGACCTAGAGTCCTGATGTCCTGTCCTGTTTCTTTATGGACCTAGAGTTCTGATGTCCTGTCCTGTGTCTTTATGGACAGAGAGTCCTGGCATCCTGTCCTGTGTCTTTATGGACCTAGAGTGCTGACATCCTGTCCTGTGTCTTTATGGACCTAGAGTCCTGTCCTGTGTCTTTATGGACCTAGAGTGCTGACATTCTGTCCTGTGTCTTTATGGACCTAGAGTGCTGACATTCTGTCCTGTGTCTTTATGGACCTAGAGTGCTGACATCCTGTCCTGTGTCTTTATGGACCTAGAGTCCTGATGTCCTGTCCTGTGTCTTTATGGACCTAGAGTCCTGGCATCCTGTCCTGTGTCTTTATGGACCTAGAGTCCTGGCATCCTGTCCTGTGTCTTTATGGACCTAGAGTCCTGGCATCCTGTCCTGTGTCTTTATGGACCTAGAGTCCTGTCCTGTGTCTTTATGGACCTAGAGTCCTGGCATCCTGTCCTGTGTCTTTATGGACCTAGAGTCCTGATGTCCTGTCCTGTGTCTTTATGGACCTAGAGTCCTGGCATCCTGTCCTGTGTCTTTATGGACCTAGAGTCCTGATGTCCAGTCCTGTGTCTTTATGGACCTAGAGTGCTGGCATCCTGTCCTGTGTCTTTATGGACCTAGAGTCCTGTCCTGTGTCTTTATGGACCTAGAGTCCTGGCATCCTGTCCTGTGTCTTTATGGACCTAGAGTCCTGGCATCCTGTCCTGTGTCTTTATGGACCTAGAGTGCTGACATCCTGTCCTGTGTCTTTATGGACCTAGAGTCCTGGCATCCTGTCCTGTGTCTTTATGGACCTAGAGTCCTGGCATCCTGTCCTGTGTCTTTATGGACCTAGAGTCCTGGCATCCTGTCCTGTGTCTTTATGGACCTAGAGTCCTGGCATCCTGTCCTGTGTCTTTATGGACCTAGAGTCCTGGCATCCTGTCCTGTGTCTTTATGGACCTAGAGTCCTGGCATCCTGTCCTGTGTCTTTATGGACCTAGAGTCCTGGCCTGTGTCTTTATGGACCTAGAGTCCTGGCATCCTGTCCTGTGTCTTTATGGACCTAGAGTCCTGATGTCCTGTCCTGTGTCTTTATGGACCTAGAGTCCTGATGTCCTGTCCTGTGTCTTTATGGACCTAGAGTCCTGGCATCCTGTCCTGTGTCTTTATGGACCTAGAGTCCTGGCATCCTGTCCTGTGTCTTTATGGACCTAGAGTGCTGACATCCTGTCCTGTGTCTTTATGGACCTAGAGTCCTGGCATCCTGTCCTGTGTCTTTATGGACCTAGAGTCCTGGCATCCTGTCCTGTGTCTTTATGGACCTAGAGTCCTGGCATCCTGTCCTGTGTCTTTATGGACCTAGAGTCCTGGCCTGTGTCTTTATGGACCTAGAGTCCTGGCATCCTGTCCTGTGTCTTTATGGACCTAGAGTCCTGATGTCCTGTCCTGTGTCTTTATGGACCTAGAGTCCTGATGTCCTGTCCTGTGTCTTTATGGACCTAGAGTCCTGGCATCCTGTCCTGTGTCTTTATGGACCTAGAGTGCTGGCATCCTGTCCTGTGTCTTTATGGACCTAGAGTCCTGTCCTGTGTCTTTATGGACCTAGAGTCCTGGCCTGTGTCTTTATGGACCTAGAGTGCTGACATTCTGTCCTGTGTCTTTATGGACCTAGAGTGCTGACATCCTGTCCTGTGTCTTTATGGACCTAGAGTCCTGATGTCCTGTCCTGTGTCTTTATGGACCTAGAGTCCTGATGTCCTGTCCTGTGTCTTTATGGACCTAGAGTCCTGGCATCCTGTCCTGTGTCTTTATGGACCTAGAGTCCTGGCATCCTGTCCTGTGTCTTTATGGACCTAGAGTCCTGGCATCCTGTCCTGTGTCTTTATGGACCTAGAGTCCTGTCCTGTGTCTTTATGGACCTAGAGTCCTGGCATCCTGTCCTGTGTCTTTATGGACCTAGAGTCCTGATGTCCTGTCCTGTGTCTTTATGGACCTCTAGTCCTGGCATCCTGTCCTGTGTCTTTATGGACCTAGAGTCCTGATGTCCTGTCCTGTGTCTTTATGGACCTAGAGTGCTGGCATCCTGTCCTGTGTCTTTATGGACCTAGAGTCCTGTCCTGTGTCTTCATGGACCTAGAGTCCTGGCATCCTGTCCTGTGTCTTTATGGACCTAGAGTGCTGGCATCCTGTCCTGTGTCTTTATGGACCTAGAGTCCTGTCCTGTGTCTTTATGGACCTAGAGTCCTGGCATCCTGTCCTGTGTCTTTATGGACCTAGAGTCCTGGCATCCTGTCCTGTGTCTAACACTGTGTTGTTTAAATAGATTTGATTAAAGAGGAGAAGCTCTGTTTACGATGGAGACTTTGGTTCATTGGCTGTGGCTAAAGGGATTTTATTTTGGGAGAGAAAATGTGCTTATTATGGTTTTAGTTTAAGTTTCACAACGAGATGGCAGTGCTTAGTACAATGGTACTCGATGCAGTTGGCTACACACACACACACACACACACACACACACACACACACACACACACACACACACACACACACACACACACACACACACACACACACACACACACACACACACACACACACACACACACTCTTGATGATCCTCCCAGTGCTTCCAGGTGCTTTTTTAGCAAACTAGAGTCACCTTTTTGGACGAGATGTGTCCCATCATGTCTGATGAAAACTAAAACACTGCATTCCACAGTAAGAACCTCATACCAACAGGTCAAGCGTGGTGGTGGTGGTGTGATGGTTTGGAGATGCTGTGCTGCCTCAGGACCTGAACGACTTGCCTTAATAGAATGAACCATGAATTCTGCTCTGTATCAGAGAATTGTACAGGAGAATGTCAGGCCTTCTGTTTGTGAGCTGAAGCACAGCTGGGTCATGCAGTAAGACAATGATCCAAAACACACAATCAAGTCTACATGAAAATGGCTAAAACGCAAGACATTTGAAGTTTTGGAATGGCCTATTCAAAGTCTGGACCTAATCCCCATTGAGATGTTGTGGCAGGACTTGAAACGAGCAGTTCATGCTTGAAAACCCACAAATGTCACTGAGTTACAGCAGATCTGTATGGAAGAGGGGGCCAGAATTCCTCCACAGCGACGTGAGAGACTGAGCAACAACTACAGGAAGTGGTTGGTTGGAGTCACTGCAGCTAAAGGTGGACTGATCAACAACTACAGGAAGTGGTTGGTTGCAGTCATTGCAGCTAAAGGTGGACTGATCAACAACTACAGGAAGTGGTTGGTTGGAGTCATTGCAGGTAAAGGTGGACTGATCAACAACTACAGGAAGTGGATAGTTGGAGTCATTGCAGCTAAAGGTGGACTGATCAACTACAGGAAGTGGTTGTTTGGAGTCATTGCAGCTAAAGGTGGACTGATCAACAACTACAGGAAGTGGTTGGTTGTAGTCATTGCAGCTAAAGGTGGACTGATCAACTACAGGAAGTGGTTGGTTGGAGTCATTGCAGGTAAAGGTGGACTGATCAACAACTACAGGAAGTGGTTGGTTGGAGTCATTGCAGCTAAAGGTGGACTGATCAACAACTACAGGAAGTGGATAGTTGGAGTCATTGCAGAAAATGGTGGCACAATCACTTATTGAGTGTAAGGGGGCAATTACTTTTTAACACAGCAGAATTGGGTGTTGTATAACTTAGTTTATGAAATGAATGAAAGAAGTATAAGATATTGTTGTGATATTTGTTTACACAGGTTCCCTTTATCTAATAGTAGGTTTTGGTTGAAGTATTGATAACATCAAATCAAACTGTATTTGCCACGTGCCGAATACAACAAGTATAGACTTTAGCGTGAAATGCTTCACTTACAAGCCCTTAACCAACAGTTCAGTTCAAGAAGAAGAAAATATTTACCAAGTTAAACTAAAATAAAAATGAACACAATAAGAATAACAATAATGAGGCTATATACAGGGGGTACCGGTACAGAGTCAATGTGGAGGCTATATACAGGGGGTACCAGTACAGAGTCAATGTGGAGGCTATATACAGGGGGTACCAGTACAGAGTCAATGTGGAGGCTATATACAGGGTATTACGGTACAGAGTCAATGTGGAGGCTATATACAGGGGGTACCGGTACAGAGTCAATGTGGAGGCTATATTCAGGGGGTACCGGTACAGAGTCAATGTGGAGGCTATATACAGGGGGTACCAGTACAGAGTCAATGTGGAGGCTATATACAGGGGGTACCGGTACAGAGTCAATGTGGAGGCTATATACAGGGGGTACCGGTACAGAGTCAATGTGGAGGCTATATACAGGGGGCACTGGTACAGAGTCAATGTGGAGGCTATATACAGGGGGTCCCGGGACAGAGTCAATGTGGAGGCTATATACAGGGGGCACTGGTACAGAGTCAGTGTGGAGGCTATATACAGGGGGTACCGGTACAGAGTCAATGTGGAGGCTATATACAGGGGGTACCGGTACAGAGTCAATGTGGAGGCTATACACAGGGGGTACCAGTACAGAGTCAATGTGGAGGCTATATACAGGGGGTATCGGTACAGAGTCAATGTGGAGGCTATATACAGGGGGGTACCGGTACAGAGTCAATGTGGAGGCTATATACAGGGGGTACCGGTACAGAGTCAATGTGGAGGCTATATACAGGGGGCACTGGTACAGAGTCAATGTGGAGGCTATATACAGGGGGTCCCGGGACAGAGTCAATGTGGAGGCTATATACAGGGGGCACTGGTACAGAGTCAGTGTGGAGGCTATATACAGGGGGGTACCGGTACAGAGTCAATGTGGAGGCTATATACAGGGGGTACCAGTACAGAGTCAATGTGGAGGCTATATACAGGGGGTACCGGTACAGAGTCAATGTGGAGGCTATATACAGGGGGTACCGGTACAGAGTCAATGTGGAGGCTATATACAGGGGGCACTGGTACAGAGTCAATGTGGAGGCTATATACAGGGGGTCCCGGGACAGAGTCAATGTGGAGGCTATATACAGGGGGCACTGGTACAGAGTCAGTGTGGAGGCTATATACAGGGGGTACCGGTACAGAGTCAATGTGGAGGCTATATACAGGGGGTACCGGTACAGAGTCAATGTGGAGGCTATACACAGGGGGTACCAGTACAGAGTCAATGTGGAGGCTATATACAGGGGGTATCGGTACAGAGTCAATGTGGAGGCTATATACAGGGGGTACCGGTACAGAGTCAATGTGGAGGCTATATACAGGGGGTACCGGTACAGAGTCAATGTGGAGGCTATATACAGGGGGTACCGGTACAGAGTCAATGTGGAGGCTATATACAGGGGGCACCGGTACAGAGTCAATGTGGAGGCTATATACAGGGGGTACCGGTACAGAGTCAATGTGGAGGCTATATACAGGGGGTACTGGTACAGAGTCAATGTGGAGGCTATATACAGGGGGTACCGGTACAGAGTCAATGTGGAGGCTATATACAGGGGGTACTGGTACAGAATCAATGTGGAGGCTATATACAGGGGGTACCGGTACAGAGTCAATGTGGAGGCTATATACAGGGGGTACTGGTACAGAGTCAATGTGGAGACTATATACAGGCGGTACCGGTACAGAGTCAATGTGGAGACTATATACAGGGGGTACCGGTACAGAGTCAATGTGGAGGCTATATACAGGGGGTACTGGTACAGAGTCAATGTGGAGGCTATATACAGGGGGCACTGGTACAGAGTCAGTGTGGAGGCTATATACAGGGGGTACCGGTACAGAGTCAATGTGGAGGCTATATACAGGGGGTACTGGTACAGAGTCAATGTGGAGGCTATATACAGGGGGTACTGGTACAGAGTCAATGTGGAGGCTATATACAGGGGGTACTGGTACAGAGTCAATGTGGAGGCTATATACAGGGGGTACCGGTACAGAGTCAATGTGGAGGCTATATACAGGGGGTACCAGTACAGAGTCAATGTGGAGGCTATATACAGGGTGTTACGGTACAGAGTCAATGTGGAGGCTATATACAGGGGGTACCGGTACAGAGTCAAT
>NC_034187.2:84272683-84337683 GCF_002021735.2 Oncorhynchus kisutch
TTTTAGTTGCCTCGTTAAAATGCTTTCAATATTTGTAAGTGAATTTCTACAAATGTACAGTTGGTTTGAGGTTTTAAAGTCATTGAAATGTGGAGCTATTGACATTTAAATATATTGTCACATGTACGTTGTGTGATTTACTGATTGTCCCTAACGAGCCCCATAGGGATATCCAATGTCAAACCAAATTGACCATTGGACATTACGGTCGGGTCGAGTGCTGCTCTTCGGATTGATGATTACTTGGGTGATACATGCGGTGGGCATTGTGGGTAAGATTGAAATAAACCCATGACAAGGAAAACTGTTACGGTACCCTTCATTCCAACACACCTTGGTTTTCCTATCATCTCAAAAACATGTTTTGGCCGAGACTGACTTTATCATTAAAACTATCCTATTTTACATTTTATAGTCTATTTTGACACTACAAGTTAATGTTTCTGAGTCATATCGATGACACATAGGGCGTTTTCAAATTTGAAAATAGCTTTTTTTAGGTGCAGTTGCTCTTTAAGGACTCTGTGTTTACACCCCTTGCCTTGTTCTCACTTCTCAATAAACACATGTGAGTCTGAGTCATGTTGACAAACAGCGAACACATTGAAACCATGTAGTAGTTTCTCCTGCTGTGTAACTTTCTACCTCGGATCTCGATTACATCTCATGACTAGATCCCATGAGAAAAAAAAAGCTGAAAAGATAAAATAAGAACAAGAGATGAGTGTTTGTGCTTTAATGAATTTCTTAGAGGTTGTTGTTCCAGGAAAATGTAAAGAGAGTAGAGTTAGAAATTATAGAACCGACATTCCCATTCAAAGGGAACATTTCCATTCTATTTTATTGTAATTCTATGGTTGAGACCAGACAGTGGAATTACGTGGTTCTGAGGGTTTTCTTGGTGACCTCATGATGAAAATAAACAGAAAATTCACTCGTCATTGGAGAAATGAGTTTTTCAGTGTTTATCAGTTGCTTTTCAGAATTTACTTATATCCATATTGACGTCATTAAAGATGTCAGAGGCAATCAGAAAGCAGATGTGAGAATATTTTCAACATAAATACACAACTCAGAGGACGAGAGGCCAATGGAGTAATAATGATCAATGGGTCAGAGACAAGGGAGGAATTTCATTCCAGGATTCATAGCAACATGGCAAGTTCTCATTGGTCCAATTTGTTTATACATTGAACCTGTAATAAGATACTTGTTGTTTGGCCATTGGCCCAGTTTTTTTTTTGCAAGGAATTCTAATCGGTCAACCACAGGCTAGGGCGGGGTTATAAAACGACACCCTGTCCCTTTGTTCTGTGGAGAGAATCACGGAAGAGAATCACTGAGGACAGGGGAGAATAAACATATACCTCTATGAATAAACACACTTTTATCCTCCTGATTTGCTTTGGGGTCTGTGTTACTGAAGAGTAACGTCAACTGCTAACACAGGTGAAACACCGGTCTGTGCATCCGTCCTTCCGACATCTTTCAAACAATCTGTCGTGGGAGCAGTGTCCTTTCTATATCATGAAGTGGGGAGCAGTGTCCTTTCTATCTCATCCCACTACATGATATAGAAAGGACACTGTTCCCACTTCATGAGATAGAAAGGACACTGCTCCCACTTCATCATATAGAAAGGACACTGCTCCCACTTCATCATATAGAAAGGACACTGCTCCACACATCATGAGATAGAAAGGACACTGCTTTCCACTACATGTGTTACTGAAGAGTAACGTCAACTGCTAACAGGTGAAACACCGGTCTGTGCATCCGTCCTTCCGACATCTTTCAAACAATCTGTCAAGATGTAATTGTAAACTGACAACAATCTTGTGCGACCATCTACGAGAGTGACATTAGTCATTTTAACCACAAGATAAACAAAACATGGCCGGAAAAACATCAGTTTTCAATGATGGATGAAGCCGATCGTCAGTAGATTGAGCATTCAGTAGGGTGAAACCAGACGATCGTCAGTAGATTGAGCATTCAGTAGGGTGAAACCAGCCGATCGTCAGTAGATTGAGCATTCAGTAGGGTGAAACCAGCCGATCGTCAGTAGATTGAGCATTCAGTAGGGTGAAACCAGCCGATCGTCAGTAGATTGAGCATTCAGTAGGGTGAAACCAGCCGATCGTCAGTAGATTGAGCATTCAGTAGGGTGAAACCAGCCGATCGTCAGTAGATTGAGCATTCAGTAGGGTGAAAACAGCCGATCGTCAGTAGATTGAGCATTCAGTAGGGTGAAACCAGCCGATCGTCAGTAGATTGAGCATTCAGTAGGGTGAAACCAGCCGATCGTCAGTAGATTGAGCATTCAGTAGGGTGAAACCAGACGATCGTCAGTAGATTGAGCATTCAGTAGGGCGAAACCAGCCGATCGTCAGTAGATTGAGCATTCAGTAGGGTGAAACCAGCCGATCGTCAGTAGATTGAGCATTCAGTAGGGTGAAACCAGACGATTGTCAGTAGATTGAGCATTCAGTAGGGTGAAACCAGACGATCGTCAGTAGATTGAGCATTCAGTAGGGTGAAACCAGACGATCGTCAGTAGATTGAGCATTCAGTAGGGTGAAACCAGCCGATCGTCAGTAGATTGAGCATTCAGTAGGGTGAAACCAGCCGATCGTCAGTAGATTGAGCATTCAGTAGGGTGAACTATTCAGAACTCTGAAACCAGAAATGTATGACACAGAAAGGACACTGCTCCCACTTCATGATATAGAAAGAACACTGCTCCCACTTCATGAGATAGAAAGGACACTGCTCCCACTTCATGAGATAGAAAGGACACTGCTCCCACTTCATGATATAGAAAGGACACTGCTTTCCACTTCATGATATAGAAAGGACACTGGTCCCACTTCATGAGATAGAAAGGACACTGCTCCCACTTCATGATATAGAAAGGACACTGCTCCCCACTACATGAGATAGAAAGGACACTGGTCCCACTTCATGATATAGAAAGGACACTGGTCCCACATCATGAGATAGAAAGGACACTGCTCCCACTTCATGAGATAGAAAGGACACTGCTCCCACTTCATGAGATAGAAAGGACACTGCTCCCACTTCATGATATAGAAAGGACACTGCTCCCACTTCATGAGATAGAAAGGACACTGCTCCCACATCATGATATAGAAAGGACACTGCTCCCACTTCATGTGATCAGAAAATAAATGTAATATGATGTCACATGACTTTCAGGTTCCACAATCTTTGTCTCCATGTACAGTTGCAAACTGTAGTCTGGCTTTTTTTATGGTGGTTTTGGAGCAGTGGCTTCTTCCTTGCTGAGTGACCTTTCAGGTTATGTCGATATAGGACTCGTTTTACTGTGTATATAGATACTTTTGTACCTGTTTCCTCCAGCATCTTCACAGGGTCCTTTGCTGTTGTTCTGGGATTGATTTGCACTTTTTGGGGCGGTATGATGCTGCGTGGTCCCATGGTGTTTATACTTGCGTACTATTGTTTGTGCAGATGGATGCGGTACCTTCAGGCGTTTGGAAATTGCTCCCAAGGATGAACCAGACTTGTGGAGGTCTACAAAAAAAAATCTGAGGTCTTTTTTTTTTTTTCTGAAAATCTTTTGATTTTCCCATGATGTCAAGCAAAGAGGCACTGAGGATGAAGGTAGGCCTTGAAATAAATCCACAGGTAAACCTCCAACTGACTCAAATGATGTCAATTTGCCTATCAGAATCTTCTAAAGCCATGACATCATTTTCTGGAATTTTCCAAGCTGTTTAAAGGCAGAGTCAACTTAGTGTATGTAAACTTCTGACCCACTGGAATTGTGATACAGTGAATTATAAGTGAAATAATCTGTCTATAAAAAATTGTTGGAAAAATTACTTGTTTTCATGAATGAAGTAGATTTCTTAACTGACTTGCCAAAACTATAGTTTGTTAACAAGAAATGTGTGGAGTGGTTGAAAAAACGAGTTAATGACTCCAACATAAGTGTATGTAAACTTCCCACTTCAACTGTACCTCCTCTCCACTACCGCCATCCAGCCCTGGAGTTTTCCGAGACTTAAAGGCTTTAATTGCATCAAGACGTTCCTCCTCTGTAATTTCACCTTCACATGAGTCTTTCTGTACACATGTTAATTTCACATTATTAATAGAAACAACTCTATACAATTAACTTCAGTTAGAAGAGATGGAGGAGACTGAAACGAAAACATATTTTTAAAGTAGTTTACTTCCGCTTTCAAAATATATCGTTTGGTGAATCATAGGTGACTCTGTCATCTGTAACACATTTCAGTCAATTATTTTTGGTAGCATTTCTATGTGGAAGATTAAAAAATAATTTTATGCAATTTTCTCCCCTATTCCATCCAGTCTCGCTTTATTTTTAATAATATTTTACACTTGATCTTTCTTGAATAAATTCCTCCATTTCTTTCTGTTTTTCCTCCAACTTTCTCTGAGTCTTTATGGTAAAGTTTTTATTACCATCTATCTGTTCTGTTAGACCTTCTATTTCCTGTGTTAGTATGGACTCTTATGTTAGTATGGACTCTTATGTTAGTATGGACTCTTATGTTAGTATGGACTCTTATGTTAGTATGGACTCTTATGTTAGTATGGACTCTTATGTTAGTATGGACTCTTATGTTAGTATGGACTCTTATGTTAGTATGGACTCTTATGTTAGTATGGACTCTTATGTTAGTATGGACTCTTATGTTAGTATGGACTCTTATGTTAGTATGGACTCTTATGTTAGTATGGACTCCTTTGTTAGTATGGACTCTTGTTAGTACGGACTCTTGTTAGTACGGACTCTTGTTAGTACGGACTCTTGTTAGTACGGACTCTTGTGTTAGTACGGACTCTTGTGTTAGTTTGGACTCTTATGTTAGTATGGACTCTTACGTTAGTATGGACTCTTTTGTTAGTATGGACTCTTATGTTAGTACGGACTCTTTTAGTAGTATGGACTCTTACGTTAGTGTGGACTCTTTTGTTAGTATGGACTCTTTTGGTAGTATGGACTCTTGTTTGTATGGACTCTTTTGGTAGTATGGACTCTTACGTTAGTGTGGACTCTTTTGTTAGTATGGACTCTTATGTTAGTATGGACTCTTTTGTTAGTGTGGACTCTTACGTTAGTGTGGACTCTTTTGTTAGTGTGGACTCTTTTGTTAGTACGGACTCTTGTTTGTATGGACTCTTGTTTGTATGGACTCTTTTGACCTAAATTGCTTTTGTTGTAGAGATGAGTACAGAACTGCATGGCCTCTAAAGGCACATTTTAAAAGTGTCCAATACAATAAGGGAAAAGGAAAGGGAATTATTTCAGTCTCCATATATCCACTAGTTCCAATATGTCCATGACATTCACAATGTCCTTAAGAGCATGAGGGGGATGGTTTGTAATGTGATTTCCTTTATGGTCCATAGAAGTGTTTAAAACCGTATTATAATCTCCCACCATAATAATAGTCTTGTATTGCTTATAGGGTTGATCATTTATTATAGATATTGTCAAAGAAGTGTGGATCATCATTATTTGGACCGTAAAGGTTAATGAGACATATCTGTTTATGATCCAAAAATATACAGTTGAAGTCGGAAGTTTACATACACCTTTAGCCAAATACATTTGAACTCAGTTTCACACAATTCCTGACATTTAATCCTAGTAAAAATACCCCGTCTTAGGTCAGTTAGGATCACCACTTTATTGAAATAATGTGAAATGTCAGAATAATAGTAGAGAGAATGATTTATTTCAGATTTTATTTCCTTCATCACATTCCCAGTGGGTCAGAAGTTTACATACACTCAATTAGTATTTGGTAGCATTGCCTTTAAATTGTTTAACTTGGGTCAAATGTTTCAGGTAACCTTCCACGAGCTTCCCACAATAGGTTGGGTGAATTTTGGCCCATTCCTCCTGACAGAGCTGGTGTAACTGAGTCAGGTTTGTAGGCCTCCTTGCTCACACAGGCTTTTTCAGATCTGCCCACACATTTTCTATAGGATTGAGATCAGAGCTTAAACCATTTTGCCACAATTTTGGAAGCATGCCTGGGGTCATTGTCCATTTGGAAGACCCATTTGCCACCAAGCTTTAACTTCCTGACTGATGTCTTGAGATGTTGCTTCAATATATCCACACAATTTTCCTGCCTCATGAAGCCATCTATTTTGTGAAGTGCACCAGTCCCTCCTGTAGCAAAGCAACCCCACAACATGATGCTGCCACCCCTTGCATCATGGTTGGGATCACCCTCACTAGCTTTAAGCACCAACTGTCAGAGCAGCTCACAGATTACTGCACCTGTACATAGCCCACCTATAATTTAGCCCAAACAACTACCTCTTTCCCAACTGTATTTAATTTTAATTTATTTATTTATTTTGCTCCTTTGCACCCCATTATTTTTTTATTTCTACTTTGCACATTCTTCCATTGCAAAACTACCATTCCAGTATTTTACTTGCTATATTGTATTTACTTTGCCATCTTGGCCTTTTTTGCCTTTACCTCCCTTCTCACCTCATTTGCTCACATTGTATATAGACTTGTTTATACTGCATTATTGACTGTATGTTTGTTTTTACTCCATGTGTAACTCTGTGTCGTTTTATCTGTCGAACTGCTTTGCTTTATCTTGGCCAGGTCGCAATTGTAAATGAGAACTTGTTCTCAACTTGCCTACCTGGTTAAATAAAGGTAAAATAAATAAAATAAAATAAAATGGTTGGGATGGTTTTCTTCGGCTTGCAAGCATCCCCCTTTTTCCTCCAAACATAACGATTGTCATTATGGCCAAACAGTTCTATTTTTGTTTCATCAGACCAGAGGACATTTCTCCAAAAAGTGCGATATTGGTCCCCATGTGCAATTTGCAAACCGTAGTCTGGCATTTTAATGGTGGTTTGGAGCAGCGGCTTCTTCCTTGTTGAGCGGCCTTTCAGGTTATGTCGGTATAGGACTCGTTTTACTGTGGATATAGATCATTTTGTACCTGTTTCCTCCAGCATCTTCACAAGGCCCTTTGCTGTTGTTCTGGGATTGATTTGTACTTTTCGTACCAAAGTACGTTAATCTCTAGGAGACAGAACGCGTCTCCTTCCTGAGCGGTATGATGGCTGCGTGGTCCCAGAGTGTTTAGAGACTTGCGTACTATTGTTTGTACAGATGAACGTGGTACCTTCAGGCGTTTGGAAATTGCTCCCAAGGATGAACCAGACTTGTGGAGGTCTACAAAAAAAGTTCTGAGATTTCTGTTGATTTTCCCATGATGTCGAGCAAAGAGGAAGTGAGTTTGAAGGTAGGCCTTGAAATACATCCACAGGTACACCTCCAATTGACTCAAATGATGTCAATTAGCCTATCAGAAGCTTCTAAAGGCATGACATCATTTAAAAGCGCAGTCAATTTAGTGTATGTAAACTTCTGACCCACTGGAATTGTGATACAGTGAATTATAAGTGAATAATCTGTCTATAAACATTGGTTGGAAAAACTTGACTTGTGTCATGCACAAAGTAGATGTCCTAACCGACTTGCCAAAACGATAGTTTGTTAACAAGAAATTTGTGGAGTGGTTGAAAAACTAGTTTTAATGACTCCAACCTAAGTGTATGTAAACTTCTGACTTCAACTGTATGTAGAATAATCCATCTACCTTGAGGATCTGTTTGGACAATGGAGATCAGCTCCACCCCCTTCCGTTGAAACACACACATGCTGGGCCCCCCCTTTTTGACCATATTCCCAAGCATTTCTGTGCAGTCAGACCTTTGGTTATTTTGTGCCACCTGGGCCACAATAATTTGCCACCTCTCTGATTGTCCGAGTGTGACCCCCTCCACATGGGTTACCGCAGCTAGTGTTGCCAGCACTGCCACTGCCTGGGGGGGGGCACCCCGCCGGAAAATCCCCAGCAGTTAGGTACAAGGTCGTCAAGGTTCTCATTAGCAGCTTTGTGAATGTCCTTGTATATTATGCTCTCCTATAAGGGGGCTTTGGCTTTGTAGGACCAACCCTGCCAGGCAGGCTCAGAATCTTGAGGGGGCAGTTCTGCTTTAGTAGGTCTCTGACCACATGTATCTTTCTGATTTGGTTGAGTATAGGCTACTTGCATTAGGCCCATGTAAACAGATAAGGACTTCTCCTTAGTGTGTGGGTCTCTCAGGTGGGTGTCTAAGGTATATGGTTGGGGACCGTTCCATCCTGATAGGACAATAAATAAATAAACTGTATTCATCATTTATTTTTAAAATGTATATTCCATATCTGCACACAAATGAAAGTTCAAATCAAATCAAATGTATTTATAAAGGCCTTCGTACATTAGCTGATATCTCAAAGTGCTGTACAGAAACCCAGCCTAAAACTCCAAACAGCAAGCAATGCAGGTGTAGAAGCACGGTGGCTAGGAAAAACTCCCTAGAAAGGCCAGAACCTAGGAAGAAACCTAGAGAGGAACCAGGCTATGAGGCGTGGCCAGTCCTCTTCTGGCTGTGCCGGGTGGAGAATATAACAGAACATGGCCAAGATGTTCAAATGTTCATAAATGACCAGCATGGTCGAATAATAATAAGGCAGAACAGTTGAAACTGGAGCAGCAGCACAGTCAGGTGGAAGTTGAACACACACACCCCACCTTCCATCACAACACACACACACCCCACCTTCCATCACAACACACACACACCCCACCTTCCATCACAATAAACACACACCCCACCTTCCATCACAATACACACCCCACCTTCCATCACAACACACATACACCCCACCTTCCATCACAATAAACACACACCCCACCTTCCATCACAATAAACACACACCCCACCTTCCATCACAATACACACACACACCAATTCCATCACAACACACACTCCCCACCTTCCATCACAATAAACACACCCCACCTTCCATCACAATAAACACACCCAACCTTCCATCACAACACACACACACCCCACCTTCCATCACATTAAACACACACCCCACCTTCCATCACAATAAACACACACCCCACCTTCCATCACAATAAACACACACACCCCACCTTCCATCACATTAAACACACACCCCACCTTCCATCACAACACACACACCCCACCTTCCATCACAATAAACACACACCCCACCTTCCATCACAATAAACACACACCACCTTCCATCACAATACACACACACCCATCCTTCCATCACAACACACACACCCCACCTTCCATCACAAAACACACCCCACCTTCCATCACAATAAACACACACCCCACCTTCCATCACAATAACACACACCCAACCTTCCATCACATTAAACACACACCCCACCTTCCATCACAACACACACCCCACCTTCCATCACAATAAACACACACCCACCTTCCATCACAATACACACACACCCCACCTTCCATCACAACACACACACACCCCACCTTCCATCACATTAAACACACACCCCACCTTCCATCACAATACACACACACCCCACCTTCCATCACAACACACACCACCCCACCTTCCATCACAACACACACCCCACCTTCCATCACAATAAACACACACCCCACCTTCCATCACAATAAACACACACCACACCTTCCATCACAATAAACACACACCCCACCTTCCATCACATTAAACACACACCCCACCTTCCATCACAACACACACACACCCCACCTTCCATCACATTAAACACACACCCCACCTTCCATCACAACACACACACACCCCACCTTCCATCACAATAAACACACACCCCACCTTCCATCACAATAAACACACAACCCAACTTCCATCACAATAAACACACACACCCCACCTTCCATCACATTAAACACACACCCCACCTTCCATCACAACACACACACCCCACCTTCAATCACAATAAACACACACCCCACCTTCCATCACAATAAACACACACCACCTTCCATCACAATACACACACACCCCACCTTCCATCACAACACACACACCACACCTTCCATCACAACACACACCCCCACCTTCCATCACAATAAACACACACCCCACCTTCCATCACAATAAACACACACCACACCTTCCATCACAATAAACACACACCCCACCTTCCATCACATTAAACACACACCCCACCTTCCATCACAACACACACACACCCCACCTTCCATCACATTAAACACACACCCCACCTTCCATCACAACACACACACACCCCACCTTCCATCACAATAAACACACACCCCACCTTCCATCACAATAAACACACAACCCAACTTCCATCACAATAAACACACACACCCCACCTTCCATCACATTAAACACACACCCCACCTTCCATCACAACACACACACCCCACCTTCAATCACAATAAACACACACCCCACCTTCCATCACAATAAACACACACCACCTTCCATCACAATAAACACACACCCCACCTTCCATCACATTAAACACACACCCCACCTTCCATCACAACACACACACACCCCACCTTCCATCACATTAAACACACACCCCACCTTCCATCACAACACACACACACCCCACCTTCCATCACAATAAACACACACCCCACCTTCCATCACAATAACACACAACCCACCTTCCATCACAATAAACACACACACCCCACCTTCCATCACATTAAACACACACCCCACCTTCCATCACAACACACACACCCCACCTTCAATCACAATAAACACACACCCCACCTTCCATCACAATAAACACACACCACCTTCCATCACAATACACACACACCCCACCTTCCATCACAACACACACACCCCACCTTCCATCACAAAACACACCCCACCTTCCATCACAACACACACACACCCCACCTTCCATCACAACACACACACCCCACCTTCCATCACAACACACACCCCACCTTCCATCACAATAAACACACACCCCACCTTCCATCACAATAAACACACACACCACCTTCCATCACAATAAACACACACCCCACCTTCCATCACAACACACACACCCACCTTCCATCACAATAAACACATACCTCACCTTCCATCACAATAAACACACACACCACCTTCCATCACAATACACACACACCCCACCTTCCATCACAACACACACACCCCACCTTCCATCACAACAAACACACCCTACCTTCCATCACAATAAACACACACCCCCACCTTCCATCACAACACACACACACCCCACCTTCCATTACAACACACACACCCCACCTTCCATCACAACACACAACCCACCTTCCATCACAATAAACACACACCCCACCTTCCATCACAATAAACACACACACCACCTTCCATCACAATAAACACACACCCACCTTCCATCACAACACACACACCCACCTTCCATCACAATAAACACATACCCCACCTTCCATCACAATAAACACACACACCACCTTCCATCACAATACACACACACCCCACCTTCCATCACAACACACACACCCCACCTTCCATCACAACACACACCCCACCTTCCATCACAACACACACACACCCCACCTTCCATCACAATAAACACACACCCCACCTTCCATCACATTAAACACACACCCCACCTTCCATCACAATAAACACACACCCCACCTTCCATCACAAAAAAACACACACCCCACCTTCCATCACATTAAACAAACACCCCACCTTCCATCACAACACACACCCCAGCTTCCATCACAATAAACACACACCCCACCTTCCATCACAATAAACACACACACCACCTTCCATCACAATACACACACACCCCACCTTCCATCACAACACACACCCCACCTTCCATCACAATAAACACACATCCCACCTTCCATCACATTAAACACACACCCCACCTTCCATCACAATACACACACATCCCACCTTCCATCACAACACACACACCCCACCTTCCATCACAATAACACACACACTCCACCTTCCATCACAACACACACCTACCTTCCATCACAATAAACACACACCCCACCTTCCATCACAACACACACACACCCCACCTTCCATCACAACACACACACCCACCTTCCATCACAATAAACACACACCCCACCTTCCATCACAATACACACCCCACCTTCCATCACAACACACACACACCCCACATTCCCATCACAATACACACACACCCCACCTTCCATCACAATACACACACACACCCCACCTTCCGTCACAACACTCACACAGACCCCACCTTCCATCACAATACACACACACCCCACCTTCCATCACAATACACACACACCCCACCTTCCATCACATTAAACACACACAACCTTCCATCACAATAAACACACACCCCACCTTCCATCACAATAAACACACACCCCCACCTTCCATCACAATAAACACACACCCCACCTTCCATCACAATAAACACACACCCCACCTTCCATCACATTAAACACACACCCCAGCTTCCATCACATTAAACACACACCCCAGCTTCCATCACAACACACACACACCCCACCTTCCATCACATTAAACACACACCCCACCTTCCATCACAATACACACACACCCCACCTTCCATCAAAACACACACACACACCCCACCTTCCATCACAATAAACACACACCCCACCTTCCATCACAATAAACACACACCCCACCTTCCATCACAATAAACACACACACCCCACCTTCCATCACATTAAACACACACCCCACCTTCCATCACAATAAACACACACCCCACCTTCCATCACAACACACACACCCCACCTTCCATCACAACACACACCCCACCTTCCAACACAATAAACACACACACCACCTTCCATCACAATAAACACACACCCCACCTTCCATCACTACACACACCCACCTTCCATCACAATACACACACACCCCACCTTCCATCACAACACACACACCCCACCTTCCATCACAACACACAGCCCACCTTCCATCACAACACACACCCCACCTTCCATCACAATAAACACACACCCCACCTTCCATCACAATAAACACACACCCCACCTTCCATCACAATAAACACACAACCCACCTTCCATCACATTAAACACACACCCCACCTTCCATCACAATAAACACACACCCCACCTTCCATCACAATAAACACACACCCCACCTTCCATCACATTAAACACACACCCCACCTTCCATCACATTAAACACACATCCCACCTTCCATCACATTAAACACACACCCCACCTTCCATCACAATACACACACATCCCACCTTCCATCACAACACACACACCCCACCTTCCATCACAATAAACACACACACCACCTTCCATCACAATAAACACACACCCCACCTTCCATCACAACACACACACCCACCTTCCATCACAATACACACACACCCCACCTTCCATCACAACACACACACCCCACCTTCCATCACAACACACACCCCACCTTCCATCACAACACACACCCCACCTTCCATCACAATAAACACACACCCCACCTTCCATCACAATAAACACACACCCACCTTCCATCACATTAAACACACACCCCACCTTCCATCACAATAAACACACACCCCACCTTCCATCACATTAAACACACACCCCACCTTCCATCACAACACACACACCCGAGCTTCCATCACAATAAACACACACCCCACCTTCCATCACAATAAACACACACACCACCTTCCATCACAATACACACACACCCCACCTTCCATCACAATAAACACACATCCTACCTTCCATCACATTAAACACACACCCCACCTTCCATCACAATACACACACATCCCACCTTCCATCACAACACACACACCCCACCTTCCATCACAATAAACACACACACCCCACCTTCCATCACAACACACACCCCACCTTCCATCACAATAAACACACACCCCACCTTCCATCACAACACACACACACCCCACCTTCCATCACAACACACACACCCCACCTTCCATCACAATAAACACACACCCCACCTTCCATCACAATACACACCCCACCTTCCATCACAACACACACACACCCCACCTTCCCATCACAATACACACACACCCCACCTTCCATCACAATACACACACACCCCACCTTCCGTCACAACACTCACACAGACCCCACCTTCCATCACAATACACACACACCCCACCTTCCATCACAATAAACACACACCCCACCTTCCATCACAATACACACCCCACCTTCCACCACATTAAACACACACCCCACCTTCCATCACAATAAACACACACCCCACCTTCCACCACATTAAACACACACCCCACCTTCCATCACAATACACACACACCCCACCTTCCATCACAACACACACACACCCCACCTTCCATCACAATACACACACACCCCACCTTCCATCACAACACACACCCCACCTTCCATCACAACACACACACACCCCACCTTCCATCACAATACACACACACCCCACCTTCCATCACAATACACACCCCACCTTCCATCACAATACACACACACACCCCACCTTCCATCACAATACACACACCACCTTCCATCACAACACACACACACCCCACCTTCCATCACAACACACACACCCCACCTTCCATCACAATACACACACACCCCACCTTCCATCACAATACACACCCCACCTTCCATCACAACACACACACCCCACCTTCCATCACAATAAACACACACCCCACCTTCCATCACATTAACACACACCACCTTCCATCACAATACACACACACCCCACCTTCCATCACATTAAACACACACCACCTTCCATCACAACACACACACACCCCACCTTCCATCACATTAAACACACACCACCTTCCATCACAATACACACACACACCCTACCTTCCATCACAATACACACACACCCCACCTTCCATCACAACACACACACACCCCACCTTCCATCACATTAAACACACACCACCTTCCATCACAACACACACACACCCACCTTCCATCACAACACACACACACCCCACCTTCCATCACAATACACACACACCCCACCTTCCATCACAATACACACCCCACCTTCCATCACAATACACACACACACCCCACCTTCCATCACAATACACACACACACACCTTCCATCACAACACACACACACCCACCTTCCATCACAACACACACACCCCACCTTCCATCACAATACACACACACCCCACCTTCCATCACAACACACACCCCACCTTCCATCACAACACACACCCCACCTTCCATCACATTAAACACACACCCCACCCTCCATCACATTAAACACACACCCCACCTTCCATCACAACACACACCCCACCTTCCACCACAACACACACACCCCACCTTCCAACACAACACACACACACCCCACCTTCCATCACAATACACACACACCCCACCTTCCATCACAATACACACACACCCCACCTTCCATCACAATACACACACACCCCACCTTCCATCACATTAAACACACACCACCTTCCATCACAACACACACACCCACCTTCCATCACAACACACACACCCCATCTTCCATCACAATACACACACACCCCACCTTCCATCACAATACACACCCCACCTTCCATCACAACACACACACCCCACCTTCCATCACAATAAACACACACCCCACCTTCCATCACATTAAACACACACCACCTTCCATCACAATACACACACACCCCACCTTCCATCACATTAAACACACACCACCTTCCATCACAACACACACACACCCCACCTTCCATCACATTAAACACACACCACCTTCCATCACAACACACACACACCCCACCTTCCATCACAACACACACACCCCACATTCCATCACAATACACACACACCCCACCTTCCATCACAATACACACCCCACCTTCCATCACAACACACACCCCACCTTCCATCACAATACACACACACCCCACCTTCCATCACAACACACACACACCCCACCTTCCATCACAACACACACACCCCACATTCCATCACAATACACACACACCCCACCTTCCATCACAATAAACACCCCACCTTCCATCACAACACGCACCCCACCTTCCATCACAATACACACACACCCCACCTTCCATCACAACACACACCCCACCTTCCATCACAACACGCACCCCACCTTCCATCACAACACACACGCACCCCACCTTCCATCACAACACACACGCACCCCACCTTCCATCACAACACACACGCACCCCACCTTCCATCACAACACACACACCCCACCTTCCATCACAACACACACGCACCCCACCTTCCATCACAATACACACACACCCTACCTTCCATCACAACACACACGCACCCCACCTTCCATCACAACACACACGCACCCTACCTTCCATCACAATACACACACACCCCACCTTCCATCACAACACACACCCCACCTTCCATCACAATACACACACACCCCACCTTCCATCACAACACACACGCACCCCACCTTCCATCACAACACACACGCACCCTACCTTCCATCACAATACACACACACCCCACCTTCCATCACAACACACACCCCACCTTCCATCACAATACACACACACCCCACCTTCCATCACAACACACACCCCCACCTTCCATCACAACACGCACCCCACCTTCCATCACAACACACACGCACCCCACCTTCCATCACAACACACACGCACCCCACCTTCCATCACAACACACACGCACCCCACCTTCCATCACAACACACACGCACCCCACCTTCCATCACAACACACACGCACCCCACCTTCCATCACAACACACACGCACCCCACCTTCCATCACAACACACACGCACCCCACCTTCCATCACAACACACACGCACCCCACCTTCCATCACAACACACACGCACCCCCACCTTCCATCACAACACACACGCACCCCACCTTCCATCACAACACACACGCACCCCACCTTCCATCACAACACACACACACCCCACCTTCCATCACAACACACACGCACCCCACCTTCCATCACAACACGCACCCCACCTTCCATCACAACACACACGCACCCTACCTTCCATCACAATACACACGCACCCCACCTTCCATCACAACACACACGCACCCCACCTTCCATCACAACACACACGCACCCTACCTTCCATCACAATACACACACACCCCACCTTCCATCACAACACACACCCCACCTTCCATCACAATACACACACACCCCACCTTCCATCACAACACACACCCCACCTTCCATCACAACACGCACCCCACCTTCCATCACAACACACACGCACCCCACCTTCCATCACAACACACACGCACCCCACCTTCCATCACAACACACACGCACCCCACCTTCCATCACAACACACACACCCCACCTTCCATCACAACACACACGCACCCCACCTTCCATCACAACACACACGCACCCTACCTTCCATCACAACATACACGCACCCCACCTTCCATCACAATACACACACACCCCACCTTCCATCACAACACACACGCACCCCACCTTCCATCACAACACACACGCACCCTACCTTCCATCACAACACACACGCACCCCACCTTCCATCACAACACACACGCACCCTACCTTCCATCACAACATACACGCACCCCACCTTCCATCACAATACACACACACCCCACCTTCCATCACAACACACACGCACCCCACCTTCCATCACAACACACACGCACCCTACCTTCCATCACAACACACACGCACCCCACCTTCCATCACAACACACACGCACCCCACCTTCCATCACAACACACACACACCCCACCTTCCATCACAACACACACGCACCCTACCTTCCATCACAACACACACGCACCCCACCTTCCATCACAACACACACGCACCCCACCTTCCATCACAACACACACGCACCCCACCTTCCATCACAACACACACACACCCTACCTTCCATCACAACACACACGCACCCTACCTTCCATCACAACACACACGCACCCCACCTTCCATCACAACACACACGCACCCCACCTTCCATCACAACACACACGCACCCCACCTTCCATCACAACACACACGCACCCCACCTTCCATCACAACACACACACACCCTACCTTCCATCACAACACACACGCACCCTACCTTCCATCACAACACACACGCACCCCACCTTCCATCACAACACACACGCACCCTACCTTCCATCACAACACACACGCACCCTACCTTCCATCACAACACACACGCACCCTACCTTCCATCACAACACACACGCACCCTACCTTCCATCACAACACACACGCACCCCACCTTCCATCACAACACACACGCACCCCCACCTTCCATCACAACACACACGCACCCCACCTTCCCATCACAACACACACGCACCCCACCTTCCATCACAACACACACGCACCCCACCTTCCATCACAACACACACGCACCCTACCTTCCATCACAACACACACGCACCCTACCTTCCATCACAACACACACGCACCCTACCTTCCATCACAACACACACGCACCCTACCTTCCATCACAATACACACGCACCCTACCTTCCATCACAACACACACGCACCCTACCTTCCATCACAACACACACGCACCCTACCTTCCATCACAACACACACGCACCCTACCTTCCATCCAACACACACGCACCCTACCTTCCATCACAACACACACGCACCCTACCTTCCATCACAACACACACGCACCCCACCTTCCATCACATTAAACACACCCCACCTTCCATCACAACACACACGCACCCCACCTTCCATCACATTAAACACACCCCACCTTCCATCACATTAAACACACCCCACCTTCCATCACATTAAACACACCCCACCTTCATCACAACACACACGCACCCCACCTTCCATCACATTAAACACACCCCCACCTTCCATCACATTAAACACACCCCACCTTCCATCACATTAAACACACCCCACCTTCCATCACAACACACACGCACCCCACCTTCCATCACATTAAACACACCCCCACCTTCCATCACATTAAAACACACCCTACCTTCCATCACAACACACACGCACCCCACCTTCCATCACATTAAACACACCCCACCTTCCATCACATTAAACACACCCCACCTTCCATCACATTAAACACACCCTACCTTCCATCACAACACACACGCACCCTACCTTCCATCACAACACACACGCACCCTACCTTCCATCACAACACACACGCCACCCTACCTTCCATCACAATACACACGCACCCTACCTTCCATCACAACACACACGCACCCTACCTTCCATCACAACACACACGCACCCTACCTTCCATCACAACACACACGCACCCTACCTTCCATCACAACACACACGCACCCTACCTTCCATCACAACACACACGCACCCCTACCTTCCATCACAACACACACGCACCCCACCTTCCATCACATTAAACACACCCCACCTTCCATCACAACACACACGCACCCCACCTTCCATCACATTAAACACACCCCACCTTCCATCACATTAAACACACCCCACCTTCCATCACATTAAACACACCCCACCTTCCATCACAACACACACGCACCCCACCTTCCATCACATTAAACACACCCCACCTTCCATCACATTAAACACACCCCACCTTCCATCACATTAAACACACCCCACCTTCCATCACAACACACACGCACCCCACCTTCCATCACATTAAACACACCCCACCTTCCATCACATTAAACACACCCTACCTTCCATCACAACACACACGCACCCCCACCTTCCATCACATTAAACACACCCCACCTTCCATCACATTAAACACACCCCACCTTCCATCACATTAAACACACCCCACCTTCCATCACACACGCACCCCACCTTCCATCACAACACACACGCACCCTACCTTCCATCACAACACACACGCACCCCACCTTCCATCACAACACACACGCACCCCACCTTCCATCACAACACACACGCACCCCACCTTCCATCACAACACACACGCACCCCACCTTCCATCACAACACACACGCACCCCACCTTCCATCACAACACACACGCACCCCACCTTCCATCACAACACACACGCACCCCACCTTCCATCACAACACACACGCACCCCACCTTCCATCACAACACACACACACCCCACCTTCCATCACAACACACACGCACCCCACCTTCCATCACAACACGCACCCCACCTTCCATCACAACACACACGCACCCTACCTTCCATCACAATACACACGCACCCCACCTTCCATCACAACACACACGCACCCCACCTTCCATCACAACACACACGCACCCTACCTTCCATCACAATACACACACACCCCCACCTTCCATCACAACACACACCCCACCTTCCATCACAATACACACACACCCCACCTTCCATCACAACACACACCCCACCTTCCATCACAACACGCACCCCACCTTCCATCACAACACACACGCACCCCACCTTCCATCACAACACACACGCACCCCACCTTCCATCACAACACACACGCACCCCACCTTCCATCACAACACACACACCCCACCTTCCATCACAACACACACGCACCCCACCTTCCATCACAACACACACGCACCCTACCTTCCATCACAACATACACGCACCCCACCTTCCATCACAATACACACACACCCCACCTTCCATCACAACACACACGCACCCCACCTTCCATCACAACACACACGCACCCTACCTTCCATCACAACACACACGCACCCCACCTTCCATCACAACACACACGCACCCTACCTTCCATCACAACATACACGCACCCCACCTTCCATCACAATACACACACACCCCACCTTCCATCACAACACACACGCACCCCACCTTCCATCACAACACACACGCACCCTACCTTCCATCACAACACACACGCACCCCACCTTCCATCACAACACACACGCACCCCACCTTCCATCACAACACACACACACCCCACCTTCCATCACAACACACACGCACCCTACCTTCCATCACAACACACACGCACCCCACCTTCCATCACAACACACACGCACCCCACCTTCCATCACAACACACACGCACCCCACCTTCCATCACAACACACACACACCCTACCTTCCATCACAACACACACGCACCCTACCTTCCATCACAACACACACGCACCCCACCTTCCATCACAACACACACGCACCCCACCTTCCATCACAACACACACGCACCCCACCTTCCATCACAACACACACGCACCCCACCTTCCATCACAACACACACACACCCTACCTTCCATCACAACACACACGCACCCTACCTTCCATCACAACACACACGCACCCCACCTTCCATCACAACACACACGCACCCTACCTTCCATCACAACACACACGCACCCTACCTTCCATCACAACACACACGCACCCTACCTTCCATCACAACACACACGCACCCTACCTTCCATCACAACACACACGCACCCCACCTTCCATCACAACACACACGCACCCCACCTTCCATCACAACACACACGCACCCCACCTTCCATCACAACACACACGCACCCCACCTTCCATCACAACACACACGCACCCCACCTTCCATCACAACACACACGCACCCTACCTTCCATCACAACACACACGCACCCTACCTTCCATCACAACACACACGCACCCTACCTTCCATCACAACACACACGCACCCTACCTTCCATCACAATACACACGCACCCTACCTTCCATCACAACACACACGCACCCTACCTTCCATCACAACACACACGCACCCTACCTTCCATCACAACACACACGCACCCTACCTTCCATCACAACACACACGCACCCTACCTTCCATCACAACACACACGCACCCTACCTTCCATCACAACACACACGCACCCCACCTTCCATCACATTAAACACACCCCACCTTCCATCACAACACACACGCACCCCACCTTCCATCACATTAAACACACCCCACCTTCCATCACATTAAACACACCCCACCTTCCATCACATTAAACACACCCCACCTTCCATCACAACACACACGCACCCCACCTTCCATCACATTAAACACACCCCACCTTCCATCACATTAAACACACCCCACCTTCCATCACATTAAACACACCCCACCTTCCATCACAACACACACGCACCCCACCTTCCATCACATTAAACACACCCCACCTTCCATCACATTAAACACACCCTACCTTCCATCACAACACACACGCACCCCACCTTCCATCACATTAAACACACCCCACCTTCCATCACATTAAACACACCCCACCTTCCATCACATTAAACACACCCTACCTTCCATCACAACACACACGCACCCTACCTTCCATCACAACACACACGCACCCTACCTTCCATCACAACACACACGCACCCTACCTTCCATCACAATACACACGCACCCTACCTTCCATCACAACACACACGCACCCTACCTTCCATCACAACACACACGCACCCTACCTTCCATCACAACACACACGCACCCTACCTTCCATCACAACACACACGCACCCTACCTTCCATCACAACACACACGCACCCTACCTTCCATCACAACACACACGCACCCCACCTTCCATCACATTAAACACACCCCACCTTCCATCACAACACACACGCACCCCACCTTCCATCACATTAAACACACCCCACCTTCCATCACATTAAACACACCCCACCTTCCATCACATTAAACACACCCCACCTTCCATCACAACACACACGCACCCCACCTTCCATCACATTAAACACACCCCACCTTCCATCACATTAAACACACCCCACCTTCCATCACATTAAACACACCCCACCTTCCATCACAACACACACGCACCCCACCTTCCATCACATTAAACACACCCCACCTTCCATCACATTAAACACACCCTACCTTCCATCACAACACACACGCACCCCACCTTCCATCACATTAAACACACCCCACCTTCCATCACATTAAACACACCCCACCTTCCATCACATTAAACACACCCCACCTTCCATCACACACGCACATACCTACATTCAATTTAATGAGAACGCATCGTCTCATCTCAAGAGTTTAAATTTAAAAAAGTACCAAAAAAAGTACCAGCCTTGAGTTTAACAGGGTTGACTGTAACACAGGAAGACAGGCAGGAAGGCAGACAGGAATACAGGCAGGAAGACAGGCAGGAAGACAGGCAGGAAGACAGACAGGAAGACAGGCAGGAAGACAGGCAGGCAGGAAGACAGACAGGAATACAGGCAGGAAGACAGGCAGGAAGACAGGCAGGCAGGAAGACAGACAGGAATACAGGCAGGAAGACAGGCAGGAAGACAGGCAGGCAGGAAGACAGACAGGAATACAGGCAGGAAGACAGGCAGGAAGACAGGCAGGCAGGAAGACAGACAGGAATACAGGCAGGAAGACAGGCAGGAAGACAGACAGGCAGGAAGACAGACAGGCAGGAAGACAGACAGGCAGGAAGACAGACAGGCAGGAAGGCAGACAGGAATACAGGCAGGAAGACAGGCAGGAAGACAGACAGGCAGGAAGACAGACAGGCAGGAAGACAGACAGGCAGGAAGACAGACAGGCAGGAAGGCAGACAGGAATACAGGCAGGAAGACAGGCAGGAAGACAGACAGGCAGACAGGCAGGAAGACAGACAGACAGACAGGCAGACAGACAGGAAGACAGACAGGCAGGAAGACAGACAGGCAGACAGGCAGGAAGACAGACAGACAGGCAGAAAGGCAGGAAGACAGGCAGGCAGACAGACAGGAAGACAGGCAGGCAGACAGGCAGGAAGACAGACAGGCAGACAGACAGGAAGTATCATAAACGAGAGCATTAAGAGGTTTAAGTCGAGACCTGGGGGGGCTTTAGGCCTGCCCTGTCCTGCTGGATGTGTGGGGAGGAAAACTTCTTGGAAACACAGCTACCACTCATCAACTCATCAATCATCATCAACTCCATTACAATGCCTTGCTTGCATTACTGACAAAGTGGTAGCCTGGTAGTCTAACTTCCAGTCTGTCTGACTCTGTCATTTATCCCTCTCACTTTGTGTATGACTCTGTTTCAATCGTTCACTTTCCTTCTTTCTCTTTCTCATTATGTTTCTATATTTAATACCTCTTCACAGTGTCCTGAAACAGAATGTCTGTCATTATGTTTCTATATTTAATACCCCTTCACAGTGTCCTGAAACAGAATGCCTGTCATTATGTTTCTATATTTAATACCAGTGTCCTGAAACAGAATGCCTGTCATTATGTTTCTATATTTAATACCTCTTCACAGTGTCCTGAAACAGAATGCCTGTCATTATGTTTCTATATTTAATACCTCTTCACAGTGTCCTGAAACAGAATGTCTGTCATTATGTTCCTGTCCAGCATGTTACAGTCCAATGTCTTCCAGGAACAAACATCGTCCATAATGGTGTGATTCTATATCCTCAGCCACTAGATATAAAAAACCCATGTTGACGAAGCGCTGCCCATCTCATTAAACTCTATGAAGTCAATCAATGAGTGATGTCATACACATTAGCTAAAGTAATGCATGTCTGGCGTCCCTCCTGAATACCACCATTCCTGTCCCTTGTTAATACTTTACTGGTCTCTGGTGATGTGTTCCAAATGACACCCTATTCCCTATCTATGTGTGTGTGTGTGCTACATTTGAACCCTCTCCGTTACCGTACAGTTTTGAAGTAGAGAGAGAGAGAGAACGGGGGGAGAGAGAACGGGGGGGAGAGAGAGAGAGAACGGGGGGAGAGAGAACGGAGGGGAGAGAGAGAGAGAACGGGGGGAGAGAGAGAGAACGGGGGGAGAGAGAGAGAACGGGGGGAGAGAGAGAGAGAGAGAACGGGGGGGAGAGAACGGGGGGGAGAGAGAGAGATATATAGGGAATAGGGTGCCATAGAGCTCTGGTCTAAAGTAGTGCACTATATTGGGAATAGGGTGTCATAGAACTCTGGTCTAAAGTAGTGCACTATATAGGGAATAGGGTGCCATAGAGCTCTGGTCTAAAGTAGTGTACTATATATAGGGAAAAGGGTGCCATAGGGCTCTGGTCTAAAGTAGTGTACTATATATAGGGAATAGGGTGTCATAGGTCTCTGGTCTAAAGTAGTGTACTATATATAGGGAATAGGGTGCCATAGGGCTCTGGTCTATAGTAGTGTACTAAATTGGGAATAGGGTGTCATAGAGCTCTGGTCTAATATAGTGCACTATATAGGGAATATGGCTCTGGTCTAAAGTAGTGCACTATATAGGGAATATGGCTCTGGTCTAAAGTAGTGCACTATATATAGGGAATAGGGTGTCATAGGTCTCTGGTCTAAAGTAGTGTACTATATAGGGAATAGGGTGTCATAGAACTCTGGTCTAAAGTAGTGCACTATATAGGGAATAGGGTGTCATAGGTCTCTGGTCTAAAGTAGTGTACTATATAGGGAATAGGGTGTCATAAGTCTCTGGTCTAAAGTAGTGTACTATATATAGGGAATAGGGTGTCATAGGTCTCTGGTCTAAAGTAGTGCACTGTATAGGGAATAGGGTGCCATAGGGCTCTGGTCTAAAGTAGTGTACTATATATAGGGAATAGGGTGCCATAGGGCTCTGGTCTAAAGTAGTGTACTATATATAGGGAATAGGGTGTCATAGAGCTCTGGTCTAAAGTAGTGTACTATATATAGGGAATAGGGTGCCATAGGGCTCTGGTCTAAAGTAGTGTACTATATATAGGGAATAGGGTGTCATAGAGCTCTGGTCTAAAGTAGTGTACTATATATAGGGAATAGGGTGCCATAGGGCTCTGGTCTAAAGTAGTGTACTATATATAGGGAATAGGGTGTCATAGAGCTCTGGTCTAAAGTAGTGTACTATATATAGGGAATAGGGTGTCATAGGGCTCTGGTCTATAGTAGTGTACTATATATAGGGAATAGGGTGTCATAGAGCTCTGGTCTAATATAGTGCACTATATAGGGAATATGGCTCTGGTCTAAAGTACTGCACTATATATAGGGAATAGGGTGTCATATGGCTCTGGTCTAAAGTAGTGCACTAGATTGGGAATAGGGTGTCATAGGGCTCTGGTCTATAGTAGTGTACTATATTGGGAATAGGGTGTCATAGAGCTCTGGTCTAAAGTAGTGCACTAGATTGGGAATAGGGTGTCATAGGGTTCTGGTCTATAGTAGTGTACTATATATAGGGAATACGGTGTCATAGAGCTCTGGTCTAATATAGTGCACTATATAGGGAATATGGCTCTGGTCTAAAGTAGTGCACTATATATAGGGAATAGGGTGTCATATGGCTCTGGTCTAAAGTAGTGCACTAGATTGGGAATAGGGTGTCATAGGGCTCTGGTCTATAGTAGTGTACTATATTGGGAATAGGGTGTCATAGAGCTCTGGTCTAAAGTAGTGCACTATATATAGGGAATAGGGTGTCATATGGCTCTGGTCTAAAGTAGTGCACTAGATTGGGAATAGGGTGTCATAGGGCTCTGGTCTATAGTAGTGTACTATATTGGGAATAGGGTGTCATAGAGCTCTGGTCTAAAGTAGTGCACTAGATTGGGAATAGGGTGCCATAGAGCTCTGGTCTAAACTAGTGCACTATATATAGGGAATAGGGTGCCATAGAGCTCTGGTCTAAAGTAGTGTACTATATATAGGGAATAGGGTGTCATAGAGCTCTGGTCTAAAATAGTGCACTATATAGGGAATAGGGTGCCATAGGGCTCTGGTCTAAAGCAGTGTACTATATATAGGGAAAAGGGTGCCATAGAGCTCTGGTCTAAAGTAGTGTACTATATATAGGGAATAGGGTGCCATAGGGCTCTGGTCTAAAGTAGTGTACTATATATAGGGAATAGGGTGTCATAGGGCTCTGGTCTAAAGTAGTGTACTATATATAGGGAATAGGGTGCCATAGGGCTCTGGTCTATAGTAGTGTACTATATTGGGAATAGGGTGTCATAGAGCTCTGGTCTAATATAGTGCACTATATAGGGAATATGGCTCTGGTCTAAAGTAATGCACTATATAGGGAATATGGCTCTGGTCTAAAGTAGTGCACTATATATAGGGAATAGGGTGTCATAGGTCTCTGGTCTAAAGTAGTGTACTATATAGGGAATAGGGTGTCATAGGTCTCTGGTCTAAAGTAGTGTACTATATAGGGAATAGGGTGTCATAAGTCTCTGGTCTAAAGTAGTGTACTATATATAGGGAATAGGGTGTCATATGGCTCTGGTCTAAAGTAGTGCACTAGATTGGGAATAGGGTGTCATAGGGCTCTGGTCTATAGTAGTGTACTATATTGGGAATAGGGTGTCATAGAGCTCTGGTCTAAAGTAGTGCACTAGATTGGGAATAGGGTGCCATAGAGCTCTGGTCTAAACTAGTGCACTATATATAGGGAATAGGGTGCCATAGAGCTCTGGTCTAAAGTAGTGCACTATATTGGGAATAGGGTGTCATAGAACTCTGGTCTAAAGTAGTGCACTATATAGGGAATAAGGTGTCATAGGTCTCTGGTCTAAAGTAGTGTACTATATAGGGAATAGGGTGTCATAGCTCGCTGGTCTAAAGTAGTGTACTATATATAGGGAATAGGGTGTCATTGGTCTCTGGTCTAAAGTAGTGCACTATATAGGGAATAGGGTGTCATAGAGCTCTGGTCTAAAATAGTGCACTATATAGGGAATAGGGTGCCATAGGTCTCTGGTCTAAAGTAGTGTACTATATAGGGAATAGGGTGTCATAGGTCTCTGGTCTAAAGTAGTGTACTATATATAGGGAATAGGGTGTCATAGGTCTCTGGTCTAAAGTAGTGCACTATATAGGGAATAGGGTGCCATAGGGCTCTGGTCTAAAGTAGTGTACTATATATAGGGAATAGGGTGCCATAGGGCTCTGGTCTAAAGTAGTGTACTATATATAGGGAATAGGGTGTCATAGAGCTCTGGTCTAAAATAGTGCACTATATAGGGAATAGGGTGCCATAGGGCTCTGGTCTAAAGCAGTGTACTATATATAGGGAAAAGGGTGCCATAGAGCTCTGGTCTAAAGTAGTGTACTATATATAGGGAATAGGGTGCCATAGGGCTCTGGTCTAAAGTAGTGTACTATATATAGGGAATAGGGTGTCATAGGGCTCTGGTCTAAAGTAGTGTACTATATATAGGGAATAGGGTGCCATAGGGCTCTGGTCTATAGTAGTGTACTATATTGGGAATAGGGTGTCATAGAGCTCTGGTCTAATATAGTGCACTATATAGGGAATATGGCTCTGGTCTAAAGTAGTGCACTATATAGGGAATATGGCTCTGGTCTAAAGTAGTGCACTATATATAGGGAATAGGGTGTCATAGGTCTCTGGTCTAAAGTAGTGTACTATATAGGGAATAGGGTGTCATAGGTCTCTGGTCTAAAGTAGTGTACTATATAGGGAATAGGGTGTCATAAGTCTCTGGTCTAAAGTAGTGTACTATATATAGGGAATAGGGTGCCATAGGGCTCTGGTCTATAGTAGTGTACTATATTGGGAATAGGGTGTCATAGAGCTCTGGTCTAATATAGTGCACTATATAGGGAATATGGCTCTGGTCTAAAGTAGTGCACTATATAGGGAATATGGCTCTGGTCTAAAGTAGTGCACTATATATAGGGAATAGGGTGTCATAGGTCTCTGGTCTAAAGTAGTGTACTATATAGGGAATAGGGTGTCATAGGTCTCTGGTCTAAAGTAGTGTACTATATAGGGAATAGGGTGTCATAAGTCTCTGGTCTAAAGTAGTGTACTATATATAGGGAATAGGGTGTCATATGGCTCTGGTCTAAAGTAGTGCACTAGATTGGGAATAGGGTGTCATAGGGCTCTGGTCTATAGTAGTGTACTATATAGGGAATAGGGTGTCATAAGTCTCTGGTCTAAAGTAGTGTACTATATATAGGGAATAGGGTGTCATATGGCTCTGGTCTAAAGTAGTGCACTAGATTGGGAATAGGGTGTCATAGGGCTCTGGTCTATAGTAGTGTACTATATTGGGAATAGGGTGTCATAGAGCTCTGGTCTAAAGTAGTGCACTAGATTGGGAATAGGGTGCCATAGAGCTCTGGTCTAAACTAGTGCACTATATATAGGGAATAGGGTGCCATAGAGCTCTGGTCTAAAGTAGTGCACTATATTGGGAATAGGGTGTCATAGAACTCTGGTCTAAAGTAGTGCACTATATAGGGAATAAGGTGTCATAGGTCTCTGGTCTAAAGTAGTGTACTATATAGGGAATAGGGTGTCATAGCTCGCTGGTCTAAAGTAGTGTACTATATATAGGGAATAGGGTGTCATTGGTCTCTGGTCTAAAGTAGTGCACTATATAGGGAATAGGGTGTCATAGAGCTCTGGTCTAAAATAGTGCACTATATAGGGAATATGGTGCCATAGGTCTCTGGTCTAAAGTAGTGTACTATATAGGGAATAGGGTGTCATAGGTCTCTGGTCTAAAGTAGTGTACTATATATAGGGAATAGGGTGTCATAGGTCTCTGGTCTAAAGTAGTGCACTATATAGGGAATAGGGTGCCATAGGGCTCTGGTCTAAAGTAGTGTACTATATATAGGGAATAGGGTGCCATAGGGCTCTGGTCTAAAGTAGTGTACTATATATAGGGAATAGGGTGTCATAGAGCTCTGGTCTAAAATAGTGCACTATATAGGGAATAGGGTGCCATAGGGCTCTGGTCTAAAGCAGTGTACTATATATAGGGAAAAGGGTGCCATAGAGCTCTGGTCTAAAGTAGTGTACTATATATAGGGAATAGGGTGCCATAGGGCTCTGGTCTAAAGTAGTGTACTATATATAGGGAATAGGGTGTCATAGGGCTCTGGTCTAAAGTAGTGTACTATATATAGGGAATAGGGTGCCATAGGGCTCTGGTCTATAGTAGTGTACTATATTGGGAATAGGGTGTCATAGAGCTCTGGTCTAATATAGTGCACTATATAGGGAATATGGTCTGGTCTAAAGTAGTGCACTATATAGGGAATATGTCTCTGGTCTAAAGTAGTGCACTATATATAGGGAATAGGGTGTCATAGGTCTCTGGTCTAAAGTAGTGTACTATATAGGGAATAGGGTGTCATAGGTCTCTGGTCTAAAGTAGTGTACTATATAGGGAATAGGGTGTCATAAGTCTCTGGTCTAAAGTAGTGTACTATATATAGGGAATAGGGTGTCATATGGCTCTGGTCTAAAGTAGTGCACTAGATTGGGAATAGGGTGCCATAGGGCTCTGGTCTAAAGTAGTGTACTATATATAGGGAATAGGGTGTCATAGAGCTCTGGTCTAAAGTAGTGTACTATATATAGGGAATAGGGTGTCATAGGGCTCTGGTCTAAAGTAGTGTACTATATATAGGGAATAGGGTGTCATAGAGCTCTGGTCTAATATAGTGCACTATATAGGGAATATGGCTCTGGTCTAAAGTACTGCACTATATATAGGGAATAGGGTGTCATATGGCTCTGGTCTAAAGTAGTGCACTAGATTGGGAATAGGGTGTCATAGGGCTCTGGTCTATAGTAGTGTACTATATTGGGAATAGGGTGTCATAGAGCTCTGGTCTAAAGTAGTGCACTAGATTGGGAATAGGGTGTCATAGGGTTCTGGTCTATAGTAGTGTACTATATATAGGGAATACGGTGTCATAGAGCTCTGGTCTAATATAGTGCACTATATAGGGAATATGGCTCTGGTCTAAAGTAGTGCACTATATATAGGGAATAGGGTGTCATATGGCTCTGGTCTAAAGTAGTGCACTAGATTGGGAATAGGGTGTCATAGGGCTCTGGTCTATAGTAGTGTACTATATTGGGAATAGGGTGTCATAGAGCTCTGGTCTAAAGTAGTGCACTATATATAGGGAATAGGGTGTCATATGGCTCTGGTCTAAAGTAGTGCACTAGATTGGGAATAGGGTGTCATAGGGCTCTGGTCTATAGTAGTGTACTATATTGGGAATAGGGTGTCATAGAGCTCTGGTCTAAAGTAGTGCACTAGATTGGGAATAGGGTGCCATAGAGCTCTGGTCTAAACTAGTGCACTATATATAGGGAATAGGGTGCCATAGAGCTCTGGTCTAAAGTAGTGTACTATATATAGGGAATAGGGTGTCATTTGATTAACCGAGGTGGCATAGCAGTTCAGACGTCTTTTGTCCTCGTCTTGTCGTGTCCTGTATATATATATATTTACAACTTTTTCACATACATTTTATTTTTATTTTCCATCAACTCATCTTCAAAACACTCTCCTGCAACCCGCCTCACCAATGTATATTTATAAAAAAGTATTATTTACCTCAGATCTGTAATCCTCCAAGAAGCTAGCCAGAAACTCCAAGAAGCTAGCCTGAAACTAGCCAGAAGCTAATCCAGAAGCTAGTTCAGAAGCTAGTTAGCTCCTTTACTGGCAAATCGTTAATATTCAGCTAACCACGGTTTGTGGTCATCAGCTATCCTTTAGCTCGAAGATCTATCGCCAGTTCTGTACGGCGCAGCGCGGCTCGGAACGGAACATACCGGACCAATTTTTCTCTCCATGTCCCTGGACATTCATACCCGGATCTCACAGCTAGCTAGCTGCTATCCGTGTGACCATCGGCCTTCGTCGATTCCGGAGCAAACATCAATTGTTCCGGAGCTAGCAAGCTCCGTCAATCACTCCTGAGTTCCATCAATCACACCTGGGCTGCAGTCACCTATCCGGACCCGTTTTGCTGCCTTCGCGGAGCCCCACCGGGCCTTCACAGCTGGACTGCCGACGTTATCTACCCGAGGGAGTTATTCGGCCGGCTCCTCCGTCGCGACGTTACCTGAACGCCCATCTGCGGCCTGCTAACCGTTAGCTGTCTTACCGGCTGCTATCTGAATAGACAATCGGACTATTTATTTTTTTTATTTTTTTTATTATTATTATTATGTTTTCTTCTTGGGCCTCTATAACTATATCTATTGTTTTTATTTTTGTTGTTGTTGTGTGATTTGGATTAATCCCCTCTACCACACGGAACCCCACTAATCTACTGACGGAACGTAAGGGGTGGCTAACAGACCTCCATCCTATGCTAGCTTGCTACCGATGCCCTGGCTAGCTGTCTAAATCACCAACCAACCTCTCCACTCACCGGACCCTTTTGATCACTCGACTAAGCATGCCTATCCTTAATGTCAATATGTCTTGTCCATTTCTGTTCTGGTTAGTGTTTATTGGCTTATTTCACTGTAGAGCCTCTAGTCCTGCTCACTATACCTTATCCAACCTATTAGTTCCACCACCCACACATGCAATGACATCTCCTGGTTTCAACGATGTTTCTAGAGACAATATCTCTCTCTTCATCACTCAATACCTAGGTTTACCTCCACTGTATTCACATCCTACCATACATTTGTCTGTACATTATACCTTGATGCTATTTTATCGCCCCCAGAAACCTCCTTTTACTCTATGTTCCAGACGTTCTAGACGACCAATTCTCATAGCTTTTAGCCGTACCCTTATTCTACTCCTCCTATGTTCCTCTGGCGATGTAGAGGTGAATCCAGGCCCTGCAGTGCCTAGCTCCACTCCTATTCCCCAGGCGCTCTCTTTTGACGACTTCTGTAACCGTAATAGCCTTGGTTTCATGCATGTTAACATTAGAAGCCTCCTCCCTAAGTTTGTTCTATTCACTGCTTTAGCACACTCTGCCAACCCGGATGTTCTAGCTGTGTCTGAATCCTGGCTTAGGAAGACCACCAAAAATTCTGAAGTTTTAATTCCAAACTACAACATTTTCAGACAAGATAGAACTGCCAAAGGGGGCGGTGTTGCAATTTACTGCAAAGATAGCCTGCAGAGTTCTGTCCTACTATCCAGGTCTGTACCCAAACAATTTGAACTTCTACTTTTAAAAATCCACCTCTCTAAAAACAAGTCTCTCACCGTTGCCGCCTGCTATAGACCACCCTCTGCCCCCAGCTGTGCTCTGGACACCATATGTGAACTGATTGCCCCCCATCTATCTTCAGAGTTCGTGCTGCTAGGCGACCTAAACTGGAACATGCTTAACACCCCAGCCATCCTACAATCTAAACTTGATGCCCTCAATCTCACACAAATAATCAATGAACCTACCAGGTACCTCCCCAAAACCTTAAACACGGGCACCCTCATAGATATCATCCTAACCAACTTCCCCTCTAAATACACCTCTGCTGTCTTCAACGAAGATCTCAGCGATCACTGCCTCATTGCCTGCATCCGTAATGGGTCAGCGGTCAAACGACCTCCACTCATCACTGTAAAACGCTCCCTGAAACACTTCTGCGAGCAGGCCTTTCTAATCGACCTGGCCGGGGTATCCTGGAATGATATTGATCTCATCCCGTCAGTAGAGGATGCCTGGATATTTTTTAAAAATGCCTTCCTAACCATCTTAAATAAACATGCCCCATTCAAGAAATTTAGAACCAGGAACAGATATAGCCCTTGGTTCTCCCCAGACCTGACTGCCCTTAACCAACACAAAAACATCCTATGGCGTTCTGCATTAGCATCGAACAGCCCCCGTGATATGCAGCTGTTCAGGGAAGCTAGAAATCATTATACACAGGCAGTTAGAAAAGCCAAGGCTAGCTTTTTCAAGCAGAAATTTGCTTCCTGCAACACTAACTCAAAAAAGTTCTGGGACACTGTAAAGTCCATGGAGAATAAGAACACCTCCTCCCAGCTGCCCACTGCACTGAAGATAGGAAACACTGTCACCACTGATAAATCCACCATAATTGAGAATTTCAATAAGCATTTTTCTACGGCTGGCCATGCTTTCCACCTGGCTACTCCTACCCCGGACAACAGCACTGCACCCCCAACAGCAACTCGCCCAAGCCTTCCCCATTTCTCCTTCTCCCAAATCCATTCAGCTGATGTTCTGAAAGAGCTGCAAAATCTGGACCCCTACAAATCAGCCGGGCTAGACAATCTGGACCCTTTCTTTCTAAAATTATCTGCCGAAATTGTTGCCACCCCTATTACTAGCCTGTTCAACCTCTCTTTCGTGTCGTCTGAGATTCCCAAAGATTGGAAAGCAGCTGCGGTCATCCCCCTCTTCAAAGGGGGGGACACTCTTGACCCAAACTGCTACAGACCTATATCTATCCTACCGTGCCTTTCTAAGGTCTTCGAAAGCCAAGTCAACAAACAGATTACCGACCATTTTGAATCTCACCATACCTTCTCTGCTATGCAATCTGGTTTCAGAGCTGGTCATGGGTGCACCTCAGCCACGCTCAAGGTCCTAAACGATATCTTAACCGCCATCGATAAGAAACATTACTGTGCAGCCGTATTCATTGATCTGGCCAAGGCTTTCGACTCTGTCAATCACCATATCCTCATCGGCAGACTCGACAGCCTTGGTTTCTCAAATGATTGCCTCGCCTGGTTCACCAACTACTTCTCTGATAGAGTTCAGTGTGTCAAATCGGAGGGTCTGCTGTCCGGACCTCTGGCAGTCTCTATGGGGGTGCCACAGGGTTCAATTCTTGGACCGACTCTCTTCTCTGTATACATCAATGAGGTCGCTCTTGCTGCTGGTGAGTCCCTGATCCACCTCTACGCAGACGACACCATTCTGTATACTTCCGGCCCTTCTTTGGACACTGTGTTAACAACCCTCCAGGCAAGCTTCAATGCCATACAACTCTCCTTCCGTGGCCTCCAATTGCTCTTAAATACAAGTAAAACTAAATGCATGCTTTTCAACCGATCGCTACCTGCACCTACCCGCCTGTCCAACATCACTACTCTGGACGGCTCTGACTTAGAATACGTGGACAACTACAAATACTTAGGTGTCTGGTTAGACTGTAAACTCTCCTTCCAGACCCATATCAAACATCTCCAATCCAAAGTTAAATCTAGAATTGGCTTCCTATTTCGCAACAAAGCATCCTTCACTCATGCTGCCAAACATACCCTTGTAAAACTGACCATCCTACCAATCCTCGACTTTGGCGATGTCATTTACAAAATAGCCTCCAATACCCTACTCAACAAATTGGATGCAGTCTATCACAGTGCAATCCGTTTTATCACCAAAGCCCCATATACTACCCACCATTGCGACCTGTACGCTCTCGTTGGCTGGCCCTCGCTTCATACTCGTCGCCAAACCCACTGGCTCCATGTCATCTACAAGACCCTGCTAGGTAAAGTCCCCCCTTATCTCAGCTCGCTGGTCACCATAGCATCTCCCACCTGTAGCACACGCTCCAGCAGGTATATCTCTCTAGTCACCCCCAAAACCAATTCTTTCTTTGGCCGCCTCTCCTTCCAGTTCTCTGCTGCCAATGACTGGAACGAACTACAAAAATCTCTGAAACTGGAAACACTTATCTCCCTCACTAGCTTTAAGCACCAACTGTCAGAGCAGCTCACAGATTACTGCACCTGTACATAGCCCACCTATAATTTAGCCCAAACAACTACCTCTTTCCCAACTGTATTTAATTTTTATTTATTTATTTATTTTGCTCCTTTGCACCCCATTATCTTTTTATTTCTACTTTGCACATTCGTCCATTGCAAAACTACCATTCCAGTATTTTACTTGCTATATTGTATTTACTTTGCCATCATGGCCTTTTTTGCCTTTACCTCCCTTCTCACCTCATTTGCTCACATTGTATATAGACTTGTTTATACTGCATTATTGACTGTATGTTTGTTTTTACTCCATGTGTAACTCTGTGTCGTTTTATCTGTCGAACTGCTTTGCTTTATCTTGGCCAGGTCGCAATTGTAAATGAGAACTTGTTCTCAACTTGCCTACCTGGTTAAATAAAGGTAAAATAAATAAAATAAAAAAATAGAGCTCTGGTCTAAAATAGTGCACTATATAGGGAATAGGGTGCCATAGGGCTCTGGTCTAAAGCAGTGTACTATATATAGGGAAAAGGGTGCCATAGAGCTCTGGTCTAAAGTAGTGTACTATATATAGGGAATAGGGTGCCATAGGGCTCTGGTCTAAAGTAGTGTACTATATATAGGGAATAGGGTGTCATAGGGCTCTGGTCTAAAGTAGTGTACTATATATAGGGAATAGGGTGCCATAGGGCTCTGGTCTATAGTAGTGTACTATATTGGGAATAGGGTGTCATAGAGCTCTGGTCTAATATAGTGCACTATATAGGGAATATGGCTCTGGTCTAAAGTAGTGCACTATATAGGGAATATGGCTCTGGTCTAAAGTAGTGCACTATATATAGGGAATAGGGTGTCATAGGTCTCTGGTCTAAAGTAGTGTACTATATAGGGAATAGGGTGTCATAGGTCTCTGGTCTAAAGTAGTGTACTATATAGGGAATAGGGTGTCATAAGTCTCTGGTCTAAAGTAGTGTACTATATATAGGGAATAGGGTGTCATATGGCTCTGGTCTAAAGTAGTGCACTAGATTGGGAATAGGGTGTCATAGGGCTCTGGTCTATAGTAGTGTACTATATTGGGAATAGGGTGTCATAGAGCTCTGGTCTAAAGTAGTGCACTAGATTGGGAATAGGGTGCCATAGAGCTCTGGTCTAAACTAGTGCACTATATATAGGGAATAGGGTGCCATAGAGCTCTGGTCTAAAGTAGTGCACTATATTGGGAATAGGGTGTCATAGAACTCTGGTCTCAAGTAGTGCACTATATAGGGAATAAGGTGTCATAGGTCTCTGGTCTAAAGTAGTGTACTATATAGGGAATAGGGTGTCATAGCTCGCTGGTCTAAAGTAGTGTACTATATATAGGGAATAGGGTGTCATTGGTCTCTGGTCTAAAGTAGTGCACTATATAGGGAATAGGGTGTCATAGAGCTCTGGTCTAAAATAGTGCACTATATAGGGAATAGGGTGCCATAGGTCTCTGGTCTAAAGTAGTGTACTATATAGGGAATAGGGTGCCATAGGGCTCTGGTCTAAAGCAGTGTACTATATATAGGGAAAAGGGTGCCATAGAGCTCTGGTCTAAAGTAGTGTACTATATATAGGGAATAGGGTGCCATAGGGCTCTGGTCTAAAGTAGTGTACTATATATAGGGAATAGGGTGTCATAGGGCTCTGGTCTAAAGTAGTGTACTATATATAGGGAATAGGGTGCCATAGGGCTCTGGTCTATAGTAGTGTACTATATTGGGAATAGGGTGTCATAGAGCTCTGGTCTAATATAGTGCACTATATAGGGAATATGGCTCTGGTCTAAAGTAGTCCACTATATAGGGAATATGGCTCTGGTCTAAAGTAGTGCACTATATATAGGGAATAGGGTGTCATAGGTCTCTGGTCTAAAGTAGTGTACTATATAGGGAATAGGGTGTCATAGGTCTCTGGTCTAAAGTAGTGTACTATATAGGGAATAGGGTGTCATAAGTCTCTGGTCTAAAGTAGTGTACTATATATAGGGAATAGGGTGTCATATGGCTCTGGTCTAAAGTAGTGCACTAGATTGGGAATAGGGTGTCATAGGGCTCTGGTCTATAGTAGTGTACTATATTGGGAATAGGGTGTCATAGAGCTCTGGTCTAAAGTAGTGCACTAGATTGGGAATAGGGTGCCATAGAGCTCTGGTCTAAACTAGTGCACTATATATAGGGAATAGGGTGCCATAGAGCTCTGGTCTAAAGTAGTGCACTATATTGGGAATAGGGTGTCATAGAACTCTGGTCTAAAGTAGTGCACTATATAGGGAATAAGGTGTCATAGGTCTCTGGTCTAAAGTAGTGTACTATATAGGGAATAGGGTGTCATAGCTCGCTGGTCTAAAGTAGTGTACTATATATAGGGAATAGGGTGTCATTGGTCTCTGGTCTAAAGTAGTGCACTATATAGGGAATAGGGTGTCATAGAGCTCTGGTCTAAAATAGTGCACTATATAGGGAATAGGGTGCCATAGGTCTCTGGTCTAAAGTAGTGTACTATATAGGGAATAGGGTGTCATAGGTCTCTGGTCTAAAGTAGTGTACTATATATAGGGAATAGGGTGTCATAGGTCTCTGGTCTAAAGTAGTGCACTATATAGGGAATAGGGTGCCATAGGGCTCTGGTCTAAAGTAGTGTACTATATATAGGGAATAGGGTGCCATAGGGCTCTGGTCTAAAGTAGTGTACTATATATAGGGAATAGGGTGTCATAGAGCTCTGGTCTAAAATAGTGCACTATATAGGGAATAGGGTGCCATAGGGCTCTGGTCTAAAGCAGTGTACTATATATAGGGAAAAGGGTGCCATAGAGCTCTGGTCTAAAGTAGTGTACTATATATAGGGAATAGGGTGCCATAGGGCTCTGGTCTAAAGTAGTGTACTATATATAGGGAATAGGGTGTCATAGGGCTCTGGTCTAAAGTAGTGTACTATATATAGGGAATAGGGTGCCATAGGGCTCTGGTCTATAGTAGTGTACTATATTGGGAATAGGGTGTCATAGAGCTCTGGTCTAATATAGTGCACTATATAGGGAATATGGCTCTGGTCTAAAGTAGTGCACTATATAGGGAATATGGCTCTGGTCTAAAGTAGTGCACTATATATAGGGAATAGGGTGTCATAGGTCTCTGGTCTAAAGTAGTGTACTATATAGGGAATAGGGTGTCATAAGTCTCTGGTCTAAAGTAGTGTACTATATAGGGAATAGGGTGTCATAAGTCTCTGGTCTAAAGTAGTGTACTATATATAGGGAATAGGGTGTCATAGGTCTCTGGTCTAAAGTAGTGCACTATATAGGGAATAGGGTGCCATAGGGCTCTGGTCTAAAGTAGTGTACTATATATAGGGAATAGGGTGCCATAGGGCTCTGGTCTAAAGTAGTGTACTATATATAGGGAATAGGGTGTCATAGAGCTCTGGTCTAAAGTAGTGTACTATATATAGGGAATAGGGTGCCATAGGGCTCTGGTCTAAAGTAGTGTACTATATATAGGGAATAGGGTGTCATAGAGCTCTGGTCTAAAGTAGTGTACTATATATAGGGAATAGGGTGTCATAGGGCTCTGGTCTAATATAGTGCACTATATAGGGAATATGGCTCTGGTCTAAAGTAGTGCACTATATATAGGGAATAGGGTGTCATATGGCTCTGGTCTAAAGTAGTGCACTAGATTGGGAATAGGGTGTCATAGGGCTCTGGTCTATAGTAGTGTACTATATTGGGAATAGGGTGTCATAGAGCTCTGGTCTAAAGTAGTGCACTAGATTGGGAATAGGGTGTCATAGGGTTCTGGTCTATAGTAGTGTACTATATTGGGAATACGGTGTCATAGAGCTCTGGTCTAATATAGTGCACTATATAGGGAATATGGCTCTGGTCTAAAGTAGTGCACTATATATAGGGAATAGGGTGTCATATGGCTCTGGTCTAAAGTAGTGCACTAGATTGGGAATAGGGTGTCATAGGGCTCTGGTCTATAGTAGTGTACTATATTGGGAATAGGGTGTCATAGAGCTCTGGTCTAAAGTAGTGCACTAGATTGGGAATAGGGTGCCATAGAGCTCTGGTCTTAACTAGTGCACTATATATAGGGAATAGGGTGCCATAGAGCTCTGGTCTAAAGTAGTGCACTATATTGGGAATAGGGTGTCATAGGTCTCTGGTCTAAAGTAGTGTACTATATAGGGAATAGGGTGTCATAAGTCTCTGGTCTAAAGTAGTGTACTATATATAGGGAATAGGGTGTCATAGGTCTCTGGTCTAAAGTAGTGCACTATGTAGGGAATAGGGTGCCATAGGGCTCTGGTCTAAAGTAGTGTACTATATATAGGGAATAGGGTGCCATAGGGCTCTGGTCTAAAGTAGTGTACTATATATAGGGAATAGGGTGTCATAGAGCTCTGGTCTAAAGTAGTGTACTATATATAGGGAATAGGGTGCCATAGGGCTCTGGTCTAAAGTAGTGTACTATATATAGGGAATAGGGTGTCATAGAGCTCTGGTCAAAAGTAGTGTACTATATATAGGGAATAGGGTGTCATAGGGCTCTGGTCTAATATAGTGCACTATATAGGGAATATGGCTCTGGTCTAAAGTAGTGCACTATATATAGGGAATAGGGTGTCATATGGCTCTGGTCTAAAGTAGTGCACTAGATTGGGAATAGGGTGTCATAGGGCTCTGGTCTATAGTAGTGTACTATATTGGGAATAGGGTGTCATAGAGCTCTGGTCTAAAGTAGTGCACTAGATTGGGAATAGGGTGTCATAGGGTTCTGGTCTATAGTAGTGTACTATATTGGGAATACGGTGTCATAGAGCTCTGGTCTAATATAGTGCACTATATAGGGAATATGGCTCTGGTCTAAAGTAGTGCACTATATATAGGGAATAGGGTGTCATATGGCTCTGGTCTAAAGTAGTGCACTAGATTGGGAATAGGGTGTCATAGGGCTCTGGTCTATAGTAGTGTACTATATTGGGAATAGGGTGTCATAGAGCTCTGGTCTAAAGTAGTGCACTAGATTGGGAATAGGGTGCCATAGAGCTCTGGTCTAAACTAGTGCACTATATATAGGGAATAGGGTGCCATAGAGCTCTGGTCTAAAGTAGTGCACTATATTGGGAATAGGGTGTCATAGAACTCTGGTCTAAAGTAGTGCACTATATAGGGAATAAGGTGTCATAGGTCTCTGGTCTAAAGTAGTGTACTATATAGGGAATAGGGTGTCATAGCTCGCTGGTCTAAAGTAGTGTACTATATATAGGGAATAGGGTGTCATAGGTCTCTGGTCTAAAGTAGTGCACTATATAGGGAATAGGGTGTCATTGGGCTCTGGTCTATAGTAGTGTACTATATTGGGAATAGGGTGTCATAGAGCTCTGGTCTAATATAGTGCACTATATAGGGAATATGGCTCTGGTCTAAAGTAGTGCACTATATAGGGAATATGGCTCTGGTCTAAAGTAGTGCACTATATATAGGGAATAGGGTGTCATAGGTCTCTGGTCTAAAGTAGTGTACTATATAGGGAATAGGGTGTCATAGGTCTCTGGTCTAAAGTAGTGTACTATATAGGGAATAGGGTGTCATAAGTCTCTGGTCCAAAGTAGTGTACTATATATAGGGAATAGGGTGTCATAGGTCTCTGGTCTAAAGTAGTGCACTATATAGGGAATAGGGTGCCATAGGGCTCTGGTCTAAAGTAGTGTACTATATATAGGGAATAGGGTGCCATAGGGCTCTGGTCTAAAGTAGTGTACTATATATAGGGAATAGGGTGTCATAGAGCTCTGGTCTAAAGTAGTGTACTATATATAGGGAATAGGGTGCCATAGGGCTCTGGTCTAAAGTAGTGTACTATATATAGGGAATAGGGTGTCATAGAGCTCTGGTCTAAAGTAGTGTACTATATATAGGGAATAGGGTGTCATAGGGCTCTGGTCTAATATAGTGCACTATATAGGGAATATGGCTCTGGTCTAAAGTAGTGCACTATATATAGGGAATAGGGTGTCATATGGCTCTGGTCTAAAGTAGTGCACTAGATTGGGAATAGGGTGTCATAGGGCTCTGGTCTATAGTAGTGTACTATATTGGGAATAGGGTGTCATAGAGCTCTGGTCTAAAGTAGTGCACTAGATTGGGAATAGGGTGTCATAGGGTTCTGGTCTATAGTAGTGTACTATATTGGGAATACGGTGTCATAGAGCTCTGGTCTAATATAGTGCACTATATAGGGAATATGGCTCTGGTCTAAAGTAGTGCACTATATATAGGGAATAGGGTGTCATATGGCTCTGGTCTAAAGTAGTGCACTAGATTGGGAATAGGGTGTCATAGGGCTCTGGTCTATAGTAGTGTACTATATTGGGAATAGGGTGTCATAGAGCTCTGGTCTAAAGTAGTGCACTAGATTGGGAATAGGGTGCCATAGAACTCTGGTCTTAACTAGTGCACTATATATAGGGAATAGGGTGCCATAGAGCTCTGGTCTAAAGTAGTGCACTATATTGGGAATAGGGTGTCATAGGTCTCTGGTCTAAAGTAGTGTACTATATAGGGAATAGGGTGTCATAAGTCTCTGGTCTAAAGTAGTGTACTATATATAGGGAATAGGGTGTCATAGGTCTCTGGTCTAAAGTAGTGCACTATGTAGGGAATAGGGTGCCATAGGGCTCTGGTCTAAAGTAGTGTACTATATATAGGGAATAGGGTGCCATAGGGCTCTGGTCTAAAGTAGTGTACTATATATAGGGAATAGGGTGTCATAGAGCTCTGGTCTAAAGTAGTGTACTATATATAGGGAATAGGGTGCCATAGGGCTCTGGTCTAAAGTAGTGTACTATATATAGGGAATAGGGTGTCATAGAGCTCTGGTCAAAAGTAGTGTACTATATATAGGGAATAGGGTGTCATAGGGCTCTGGTCTAATATAGTGCACTATATAGGGAATATGGCTCTGGTCTAAAGTAGTGCACTATATATAGGGAATAGGGTGTCATATGGCTCTGGTCTAAAGTAGTGCACTAGATTGGGAATAGGGTGTCATAGGGCTCTGGTCTATAGTAGTGTACTATATTGGGAATAGGGTGTCATAGAGCTCTGGTCTAAAGTAGTGCACTAGATTGGGAATAGGGTGTCATAGGGTTCTGGTCTATAGTAGTGTACTATATTGGGAATACGGTGTCATAGAGCTCTGGTCTAATATAGTGCACTATATAGGGAATATGGCTCTGGTCTAAAGTAGTGCACTATATATAGGGAATAGGGTGTCATATGGCTCTGGTCTAAAGTAGTGCACTAGATTGGGAATAGGGTGTCATAGGGCTCTGGTCTATAGTAGTGTACTATATTGGGAATAGGGTGTCATAGAGCTCTGGTCTAAAGTAGTGCACTAGATTGGGAATAGGGTGCCATAGAGCTCTGGTCTAAACTAGTGCACTATATATAGGGAATAGGGTGCCATAGAGCTCTGGTCTAAAGTAGTGCACTATATTGGGAATAGGGTGTCATAGAACTCTGGTCTAAAGTAGTGCACTATATAGGGAATAAGGTGTCATAGGTCTCTGGTCTAAAGTAGTGTACTATATAGGGAATAGGGTGTCATAGCTCGCTGGTCTAAAGTAGTGTACTATATATAGGGAATAGGGTGTCATAGGTCTCTGGTCTAAAGTAGTGCACTATATAGGGAATAGGGTGTCATAGAGCTCTGGTCTAAAATAGTGCACTATATAGGGAATAGGGTGCCATAGGGCTCTGGTCTAAAGCAGTGTACTATATATAGGGAATAGGGTGCCATAGAGCTCTGGTCTAAAGTAGTGTACTATATATAGGGAATAGGGTGCCATAGGGCTCTGGTCTAAAGTAGTGTACTATATATAGGGAATAGGGTGTCATAGAGCTCTGGTCAAAAGTAGTGTACTATATATAGGGAATAGGGTGTCATAGGGCTCTGGTCTAATATAGTGCACTATATAGGGAATATGGCTCTGGTCTAAAGTAGTGCACTATATATAGGGAATAGGGTGTCATAGAGCTCTGGTCTTAACTAGTGCACTATATATAGGGAATAGGGTGCCATAGAGCTCTGGTCTAAAGTAGTGCACTATATTGGGAATAGGGTGTCATAGGTCTCTGGTCTAAAGTAGTGTACTATATAGGGAATAGGGTGTCATAAGTCTCTGGTCTAAAGTAGTGTACTATATATAGGGAATAGGGTGTCATAGGTCTCTGGTCTAAAGTAGTGCACTATGTAGGGAATAGGGTGCCATAGGGCTCTGGTCTAAAGTAGTGTACTATATATAGGGAATAGGGTGCCATAGGGCTCTGGTCTAAAGTAGTGTACTATATATAGGGAATAGGGTGTCATAGAGCTCTGGTCTAAAGTAGTGTACTATATATAGGGAATAGGGTGCCATAGGGCTCTGGTCTAAAGTAGTGTACTATATATAGGGAATAGGGTGTCATAGAGCTCTGGTCAAAAGTAGTGTACTATATATAGGGAATAGGGTGTCATAGGGCTCTGGTCTAATATAGTGCACTATATAGGGAATATGGCTCTGGTCTAAAGTAGTGCACTATATATAGGGAATAGGGTGTCATATGGCTCTGGTCTAAAGTAGTGCACTAGATTGGGAATAGGGTGTCATAGGGCTCTGGTCTATAGTAGTGTACTATATTGGGAATAGGGTGTCATAGAGCTCTGGTCTAAAGTAGTGCACTAGATTGGGAATAGGGTGTCATAGGGTTCTGGTCTATAGTAGTGTACTATATTGGGAATACGGTGTCATAGAGCTCTGGTCTAATATAGTGCACTATATAGGGAATATGGCTCTGGTCTAAAGTAGTGCACTATATATAGGGAATAGGGTGTCATATGGCTCTGGTCTAAAGTAGTGTACTATATTGGGAATAGGGTGTCATAGAGCTCTGGTCTAAAGTAGTGCACTAGATTGGGAATAGGGTGCCATAGAGCTCTGGTCTAAACTAGTGCACTATATATAGGGAATAGGGTGCCATAGAGCTCTGGTCTAAAGTAGTGCACTATATTGGGAATAGGGTGTCATAGAACTCTGGTCTAAAGTAGTGCACTATATAGGGAATAAGGTGTCATAGGTCTCTGGTCTAAAGTAGTGTACTATATAGGGAATAGGGTGTCATAGCTCGCTGGTCTAAAGTAGTGTACTATATATAGGGAATAGGGTGTCATAGGTCTCTGGTCTAAAGTAGTGCACTATATAGGGAATAGGGTGTCATAGAGCTCTGGTCTAAAATAGTGCACTATATAGGGAATAGGGTGCCATAGGGCTCTGGTCTAAAGCAGTGTACTATATATAGGGAATAGGGTGCCATAGAGCTCTGGTCTAAAGTAGTGTACTATATATAGGGAATAGGGTGCCATAGGGCTCTGGTCTAAAGTAGTGTACTATATATAGGGAATAGGGTGTCATAGAGCTCTGGTCTAAAGTAGTGCACTAGATTGGGAATAGGGTGTCATAGGGTTCTGGTCTATAGTAGTGTACTATATTGGGAATACGGTGTCATAGAGCTCTGGTCTAATATAGTGCACTATATAGGGAATATGGCTCTGGTCTAAAGTAGTGCACTATATATAGGGAATAGGGTGTCATATGGCTCTGGTCTAAAGTAGTGCACTAGATTGGGAATAGGGTGTCATAGGGCTCTGGTCTATAGTAGTGTACTATATTGGGAATAGGGTGTCATAGAGCTCTGGTCTAAAGTAGTGCACTAGATTGGGAATAGGGTGCCATAGAGCTCTGGTCTAAACTAGTGCACTATATATAGGGAATAGGGTGCCATAGAGCTCTGGTCTAAAGTAGTGCACTATATTGGGAATAGGGTGTCATAGGTCTCTGGTCTAAAGTAGTGTACTATATAGGGAATAGGGTGTCATAAGTCTCTGGTCTAAAGTAGTGTACTATATATAGGGAATAGGGTGTCATAGGTCTCTGGTCTAAAGTAGTGCACTATATAGGGAATAGGGTGCCATAGGGCTCTGGTCTAATGTAGTGTACTATATATAGGGAATAGGGTGCCATAGGGCTCTGGTCTAAAGTAGTGTACTATATATAGGGAATAGGGTGTCATAGAGCTCTGGTCTAAAGTAGTGTACTATATATAGGGAATAGGGTGCCATAGAGCTCTGGTCAAAAGTAGTGTACTATATATAGGGAATAGGGTGTCATAGGGCTCTGGTCTAATATAGTGCACTATATAGGGAATATGGCTCTGGTCTAAAGTAGTGCACTATATATAGGGAATAGGGTGTCATATGGCTCTGGTCTAAAGTAGTGCACTAGATTGGGAATAGGGTGTCATAGGGCTCTGGTCTATAGTAGTGTACTATATTGGGAATAGGGTGTCATAGAGCTCTGGTCTAAAGTAGTGCACTAGATTGGGAATAGGGTGTCATAGGGTTCTGGTCTATAGTAGTGTACTATATTGGGAATACGGTGTCATAGAGCTCTGGTCTAATATAGTGCACTATATAGGGAATATGGCTCTGGTCTAAAGTAGTGCACTATATATAGGGAATAGGGTGTCATATGGCTCTGGTCTAAAGTAGTGCACTAGATTGGGAATAGGGTGTCATAGGGCTCTGGTCTATAGTAGTGTACTATATTGGGAATAGGGTGTCATAGAGCTCTGGTCTAAAGTAGTGCACTAGATTGGGAATAGGGTGCCATAGAGCTCTGGTCTAAACTAGTGCACTATATATAGGGAATAGGGTGCCATAGAGCTCTGGTCTAAAGTAGTGCACTATATTGGGAATAGGGTGTCATAGAACTCTGGTCTAAAGTAGTGCACTATATAGGGAATAAGGTGTCATAGGTCTCTGGTCTAAAGTAGTGTACTATATAGGGAATAGGGTGTCATAGCTCGCTGGTCTAAAGTAGTGTACTATATATAGGGAATAGGGTGTCATAGGTCTCTGGTCTAAAGTAGTGCACTATATAGGGAATAGGGTGTCATAGAGCTCTGGTCTAAAATAGTGCACTATATAGGGAATAGGGTGCCATAGGGCTCTGGTCTAAAGCAGTGTACTATATATAGGGAATAGGGTGCCATAGAGCTCTGGTCTAAAGTAGTGTACTATATATAGGGAATAGGGTGCCATAGGGCTCTGGTCTAAAGTAGTGTACTATATATAGGGAATAGGGTGTCATAGAGCTCTGGTCTAAAGTAGTGTACTATATATAGGGAATAGGGTGCCATAGGGCTCTGGTCTATAGTAGTGTACTATATTGGGAATAGGGTGTCATAGAGCTCTGGTCTAATATAGTGCACTATATAGGGAATATGGCTCTGGTCTAAAGTAGTGCACTATATATAGGGAATATGGCTCTGGTCTAAAGTAGTGCACTATATATAGGGAATAGGGTGTCATAGGTCTCTGGTCTAAAGTAGTGCACTATATAGGGAATAGGGTGCCATAGGGCTCTGGTCTAAAGTAGTGTACTATATATAGGGAATAGGGTGCCATAGGGCTCTGGTCTAAAGTAGTGTACTATATATAGGGAATAGGGTGTCATAGAGCTCTGGTCTAAAGTAGTGTACTATATATAGGGAATAGGGTGTCATAGAGCTCTGGTCTAAAGTAGTGTACTATATATAGGGAATACGGTGCCATAGGGCTCTGGTCTAAAGTAGTGTACTATATATAGGGAATAGGGTGTCATAGAGCTCTGGTCTAAAGTAGTGTACTATATATAGGGAATAGGGTGTCATAGGGCTCTGGTCTAATATAGTGCACTATATAGGGAATATGGCTCTGGTCTAAAGTAGTGCACTATATATAGGGAATAGGGTGTCATATGGCTCTGGTCTAAAGTAGTGCACTAGATTGGGAATAGGGTGTCATAGGGCTCTGGTCTATAGTAGTGTACTATATTGGGAATAGGGTGTCATAGAGCTCTGGTCTAAAGTAGTGCACTAGATTGGGAATAGGGTGTCATAGGGTTCTGGTCTATAGTAGTGTACTATATTGGGAATACGGTGTCATAGAGCTCTGGTCTAATATAGTGCACTATATAGGGAATATGGCTCTGGTCTAAAGTAGTGCACTATATATAGGGAATAGGGTGTCATATGGCTCTGGTCTAAAGTAGTGCACTAGATTGGGAATGGGGTGTCATAGGGCTCTGGTCTATAGTAGTGTACTATATTGGGAATAGGGTGTCATAGAGCTCTGGTCTAAAGTAGTGCACTAGATTGGGAATAGGGTGCCATAGAGCTCTGGTCTAAACTAGTGCACTATATATAGGGAATAGGGTGCCATAGAGCTCTGGTCTAAAGTAGTGCACTATATTGGGAATAGGGTGTCATAGAACCCTGGTCTAAAGTAGTGCACTATATAGGGAATAGGGTGTCATAGGTCTCTGGTCTAAAGTAGTGTACTATATAGGGAATAGGGTGTCATAGCTCGCTGGTCTAAAGTAGTGTACTATATATAGGGAATAGGGTGTCATAGGTCTCTGGTCTAAAGTAGTGCACTATATAGGGAATAGGGTGTCATAGAGCTCTGGTCTAAAATAGTGCACTATATAGGGAATAGGGTGCCATAGGGCTCTGGTCTAAAGCAGTGTACTATATATAGGGAATAGGGTGCCATAGAGCTCTGGTCTAAAGTAGTGTACTATATATAGGGAATAGGGTGCCATAGGGCTCTGGTCTAAAGTAGTGTACTATATATAGGGAATAGGGTGTCATAGAGCTCTGGTCTAAAGTAGTGTACTATATATAGGGAATAGGGTGTCGTAGAGCTCTGGTCTAATATAGTGCACTATATAGGGAATATGGCTCTGGTCTAAAGTAGTGCACTATATATAGGGAATATGGCTCTGGTCTAAAGTAGTGCACTATATATAGGGAATAGGGTGTCATAGGTCTCTGGTCTAAAGTAGTGCACTAGATTGGGAATGGGGTGTCATAGGGCTCTGGTCTATAGTAGTGTACTATATTGGGAATAGGGTGTCATAGAGCTCTGGTCTAAAGTAGTGCACTAGATTGGGAATAGGGTGCCATAGAGCTCTGGTCTAAACTAGTGCACTATATATAGGGAATAGGGTGCCATAGAGCTCTGGTCTAAAGTAGTGCACTATATTGGGAATAGGGTGTCATAGAACCCTGGTCTAAAGTAGTGCACTATATAGGGAATAGGGTGTCATAGGTCTCTGGTCTAAAGTAGTGTACTATATAGGGAATAGGGTGTCATAGCTCGCTGGTCTAAAGTAGTGTACTATATATAGGGAATAGGGTGTCATAGGTCTCTGGTCTAAAGTAGTGCACTATATAGGGAATAGGGTGTCATAGAGCTCTGGTCTAAAATAGTGCACTATATAGGGAATAGGGTGCCATAGGGCTCTGGTCTAAAGCAGTGTACTATATATAGGGAATAGGGTGCCATAGAGCTCTGGTCTAAAGTAGTGTACTATATATAGGGAATAGGGTGCCATAGGGCTCTGGTCTAAAGTAGTGTACTATATATAGGGAATAGGGTGTCATAGAGCTCTGGTCTAAAGTACTGTACTATATATAGGGAATAGGGTGTCGTAGAGCTCTGGTCTAATATAGTGCACTATATAGGGAATATGGCTCTGGTCTAAAGTAGTGCACTATATATAGGGAATATGGCTCTGGTCTAAAGTAGTGCACTATATATAGGGAATAGGGTGTCATAGGTCTCTGGTCTAAAGTAGTGCACTATATAGGGAATAGGGTGCCATAGGGCTCTGGTCTAAAGTAGTGTACTATATATAGGGAATAGGGTGTCATAGGTCTCTGGTCTAAAGTAGTGCACTAGATTGGGAATAGGGTGTCATAGGGCTCTGGTCTATAGTAGTGTACTAGATTGGGAATAGGGTGTCATAGAGCTCTGGTCTAAAGTAGTGCACTAGATTGGGAATAGGGTGTCATAGGGTTCTGGTCTATAGTAGTGTACTATATATAGGGAATACGGTGTCATAGAGCTCTGGTCTAATATAGTGCACTATATAGGGAATATGGCTCTGGTCTAAAGTAGTGCACTATATATAGGGAATAGGGTGTCATATGGCTCTGGTCTAAAGTAGTGCACTAGATTGGGAATAGGGTGTCATAGGGCTCTGGTCTATAGTAGTGTACTATATTGGGAATAGGGTGTCATAGAGCTCTGGTCTAAAGTAGTGCACTAGATTGGGAATAGGGTGCCATAGAGCTCTGGTCTAAACTAGTGCACTATATATAGGGAATAGGGTGCCATAGAGCTCTGGTCTAAAGTAGTGCACTATATTGGGAATAGGGTGTCATAGAACTCTGGTCTAAAGTAGTGCCCTATATAGGGAATAGGGTGTCATAGGTCTCTGGTCTAAAGTAGTGTACTATATAGGGAATAGGGTGTCATAGGTCTCTGGTCTAAAGTAGTGTACTATATATAGGGAATAGGGTGTCATAGGTCTCTGGTCTAAAGTAGTGCACTATATAGGGAATAGGGTGCCATAGGGCTCTGGTCTAAAGTAGTGTACTATATATAGGGAATAGGGTGCCATAGGGCTCTGGTCTAAAGTAGTGTACTATATATAGGGAATAGGGTGTCATAGAGCTCTGGTCTAAAATAGTGCACTATATAGGGAATAGGGTGCCATAGGGCTCTGGTCTAAAGCAGTGTACTATATATAGGGAAAAGGGTGCCATAGAGCTCTGGTCTAAAGTAGTGTACTATATATAGGGAATAGGGTGCCATAGGGCTCTGGTCTAAAGTAGTGTACTATATATAGGGAATAGGGTGTCATAGAGCTCTGGTCTAAAGTAGTGTACTATATATAGGGAATAGGGTGCCATAGGGCTCTGGTCTATAGTAGTGTACTATATTGGGAATAGGGTGTCATAGAGCTCTGGTCTAATATAGTGCACTATATAGGGAATATGGCTCTGGTCTAAAGTAGTGCACTATATAGGGAATATGGCTCTGGTCTAAAGTAGTGCACTATATATAGGGAATAGGGTGTCATAGGTCTCTGGTCTAAAGTAGTGTACTATATAGGGAATAGGGTGTCATAGAACTCTGGTCTAAAGTAGTGCACTATATAGGGAATAGGGTGTCATAGGTCTCTGGTCTAAAGTAGTGTACTATATAGGGAATAGGGTGTCATAAGTCTCTGGTCTAAAGTAGTGTACTATATATAGGGAATAGGGTGTCATAGGTCTCTGGTCTAAAGTAGTGCTCTATATAGGGAATAGGGTGCCATAGGGCTCTGGTCTAAAGTAGTGTACTATATATAGGGAATAGGGTGCCATAGGGCTCTGGTCTAAAGTAGTGTACTATATATAGGGAATTGGGTGTCATAGAGCTGTGGTCTAAAGTAGTGTACTATATATAGGGAATAGGGTGCCATAGGGCTCTGGTCTAAAGTAGTGTACTATACATAGGGAATAGGGTGTCATAGAGCTCTGGTCTAAAGTAGTGTACTATATATAGGGAATAGGGTGTCATAGGGCTCTGGTCTAATATAGTGAACTATGTAGGGAATATGGCTCTGGTCTAAAGTAGTGCACTATATATAGGGAATAGGGTGTCATATGGCTCTGGTCTAAAGTAGTGCACTAGATTGGGAATAGGGTGTCATAGGGCTCTGGTCTATAGTAGTGTACTATATTGGGAATACGGTGTCATAGAGCTCTGGTCTAATATAGTGCACTATATAGGGAATATGGCTCTGGTCTAAAGTAGTGCACTATATATAGGGAATAGGGTGTCATATGGCTCTGGTCTAAAGTAGTGCACTAGATTGGGAATAGGGTGTCATAGGGCTCTGGTCTATAGTAGTGTACTATATTGGGAATAGGGTGTCATAGAGCTCTGGTCTAAAGTAGTGCACTAGATTGGGAATAGGGTGCCATAGAGCTCTGGTCCAAACTAGTGCACTATATATAGGGAATAGGGTGCCATAGAGCTCTGGTCTAAAGTAGTGCACATTATAGGGAATAGGGTGTCATAGGTCTCTGGTCTAAAGTAGTGTACTATATAGGGAATAGGGTGTCATAGGTCGCTGGTCTAAAGTAGTGTACTATATATAGGGAATAGGGTGTCATAGGTCTCTGGTCTAAAGTAGTGCACTATATAGGGATAGGGTGCCATAGGGCTCTGGTCTAAAGTAGTGTACTATATATAGGGAATAGGGTGCCATAGGGCTCTGGTCTAAAGTAGTGTACTATATATAGGGAATAGGGTGTCATAGAGCTCTGGTCTAAAATAGTGCACTATATAGGGAATAGGGTGCCATAGGGCTCTGGTCTAAAGCAGTGTACTATATATAGGGAATAGGGTGCCATAGAGCTCTAGTCTAAAGTAGTGTACTATATATAGGGAATAGGGTGCCATAGGGCTCATGTCTAAAGTAGTGTACTATATATAGGGAATAGGGTGTCATAGGGCTCTGGTCTAATATAGTGCACTATATAGGGAATATGGCTCTGGTCTAAAGTAGTGCACTATATATAGGGAATAGGGTGTCATATGGCTCTGGTCTAAAGTAGTGCACTAGATTGGGAATAGGGTGTCATAGGGCTCTGGTCTATAGTAGTGTACTATATTGGGAATAGGGTGTCATAGAGCTCTGGTCTAAAGTAGTGCACTAGATTGGGAATAGGGTGTCATAGGGTTCTGGTCTATAGTAGTGTACTATATTGGGAATACGGTTTCATAGAGCTCTGGTCTAATATAGTGCACTATATAGGGAATATGGCTCTGGTCTAAAGTAGTGCACTATATATAGGGAATAGGGTGTCATATGGCTCTGGTCTAAAGTAGTGCACTAGATTGGGAATGGGGTGTCATAGGGCTCTGGTCTATAGTAGTGTACTATATTGGGAATAGGGTGTCATAGAGCTCTGGTCTAAAGTAGTGCACTAGATTGGGAATAGGGTGCCATAGAGCTCTGGTCTAAACTAGTGCACTATATATAGGGAATAGGGTGCCATAGAGCTCTGGTCTAAAGTAGTGCACTATATTGGGAATAGGGTGTCATAGAACTCTGGTCTAAAGTAGTGCACTATATAGGGAATAGGGTGTCATAGGTCTCTGGTCTAAAGTAGTGTACTATATAGGGAATAGGGTGTCATAGCTCGCTGGTCTAAAGTAGTGTACTATATATAGGGAATAGGGTGTCATAGGTCTCTGGTCTAAAGTAGTGCACTATATAGGGAATAGGGTGTCATAGAGCTCTGGTCTAAAATAGTGCACTATATAGGGAATAGGGTGCCATAGGGCTCTGGTCTAAAGCAGTATACTATATATAGGGAATAGGGTGCCATAGAGCTCTGGTCTAAAGTAGTGTACTATATATAGGGAATAGGGTGCCATAGGGCTCTGGTCTAAAGTAGTGTACTATATATAGGGAATAGGGTGTCATAGAGCTCTGGTCTAAAGTAGTGTACTATATATAGGGAATAGGGTGCCATAGGGCTCTGGTCTATAGTAGTGTACTATATTGGGAATAGGGTGTCATAGAGCTCTGGTCTAATATAGTGCACTATATAGGGAATATGGCTCTGGTCTAAAGTAGTGCACTATATATAGGGAATATGGCTCTGGTCTAAAGTAGTGCACTATATATAGGGAATAGGGTGTCATAGGTCTCTGGTCTAAAGTAGTGCACTATATAGGGAATAGGGTGCCATAGGGCTCTGGTCTAAAGTAGTGTACTATATATAGGGAATAGGGTGTCATAGGTCTCTGGTCTAAAGTAGTGCACTAGATTGGGAATAGGGTGTCATAGGGCTCTGGTCTATAGTAGTGTACTAGATTGGGAATAGGGTGTCATAGAGCTCTGGTCTATAGTAGTGTACTATATATAGGGAATACGGTGTCATAGAGCTCTGGTCTAATATAGTGCACTATATAGGGAATATGGCTCTGGTCTAAAGTAGTGCACTATATATAGGGAATAGGGTGTCATATGGCTCTGGTCTAAAGTAGTGCACTAGATTGGGAATAGGGTGTCATAGGGCTCTGGTCTATAGTAGTGTACTATATTGGGAATAGGGTGTCATAGAGCTCTGGTCTAAAGTAGTGTACTATATATAGGGAATAGGGTGCCATAGGGCTCTGGTCTAAAGTAGTGTACTATATATAGGGAATAGGGTGCCATAGGGCTCTGGTCTAAAGTAGTGTACTATATATAGGGAATAGGGTGTCATAGAGCTCTGGTCTAAAATAGTGCACTATATAGGGAATAGGGTGCCATAGGGCTCTGGTCTAAAGCAGTGTACTATATATAGGGAAAAGGGTGCCATAGAGCTCTGGTCTAAAGTAGTGTACTATATATAGGGAATAGGGTGCCATAGGGCTCTGGTCTAAAGTAGTGTACTATATATAGGGAATAGGGTGTCATAGAGCTCTGGTCTAAAGTAGTGTACTATATATAGGGAATAGGGTGCCATAGGGCTCTGGTCTATAGTAGTGTACTATATTGGGAATAGGGTGTCATAGAGCTCTGGTCTAATATAGTGCACTATATAGGGAATATGGCTCTGGTCTAAAGTAGTGCACTATATAGGGAATATGGCTCTGGTCTAAAGTAGTGCACTATATATAGGGAATAGGGTGTCATAGGTCTCTGGTCTAAAGTAGTGTACTATATAGGGAATAGGGTGTCATAGAACTCTGGTCTAAAGTAGTGCACTATATAGGGAATAGGGTGTCATAGGTCTCTGGTCTAAAGTAGTGTACTATATAGGGAATAGGGTGTCATAAGTCTCTGGTCTAAAGTAGTGTACTATATATAGGGAATAGGGTGTCATAGGTCTCTGGTCTAAAGTAGTGCTCTATATAGGGAATAGGGTGCCATAGGGCTCTGGTCTAAAGTAGTGTACTATATATAGGGAATAGGGTGCCATAGGGCTCTGGTCTAAAGTAGTGTACTATATATAGGGAATTGGGTGTCATAGAGCTGTGGTCTAAAGTAGTGTACTATATATAGGGAATAGGGTGCCATAGGGCTCTGGTCTAAAGTAGTGTACTATATATAGGGAATAGGGTGTCATAGAGCTCTGGTCTAAAGTAGTGTACTATATATAGGGAATAGGGTGTCATAGGGCTCTGGTCTAATATAGTGAACTATATAGGGAATATGGCTCTGGTCTAAAGTAGTGCACTATATATAGGGAATAGGGTGTCATATGGCTCTGGTCTAAAGTAGTGCACTAGATTGGGAATAGGGTGTCATAGGGCTCTGGTCTATAGTAGTGTACTATATTGGGAATACGGTGTCATAGAGCTCTGGTCTAATATAGTGCACTATATAGGGAATATGGCTCTGGTCTAAAGTAGTGCACTATATATAGAGAATAGGGTGTCATATGGCTCTGGTCTAAAGTAGTGCACTAGATTGGGAATAGGGTGTCATAGGGCTCTGGTCTATAGTAGTGTACTATATTGGGAATAGGGTGTCATAGAGCTCTGGTCTAAAGTAGTGCACTAGATTGGGAATAGGGTGCCATAGAGCTCTGGTCTAAACTAGTGCACTATATATAGGGAATAGGGTGCCATAGAGCTCTGGTCTAAAGTAGTGCACATTATAGGGAATAGGGTGTCATGGGTCTCTGGTCTAAAGTAGTGTACTATATAGGGAATAGGGTGTCATAGGTCGCTGGTCTAAAGTAGTGTACTATATATAGGGTGTCATAGGTCTCTGGTCTAAAGTAGTGCACTATATAGGGATAGGGTGCCATAGGGCTCTGGTCTAAAGTAGTGTACTATATATAGGGAATAGGGTGCCATAGGGCTCTGGTCTAAAGTAGTGTACTATATATAGGGAATAGGGTGTCATAGAGCTCTGGTCTAAAATAGTGCACTATATAGGGAATAGGGTGCCATAGGGCTCTGGTCTAAAGCAGTGTACTATATATAGGGAATAGGGTGCCATAGAGCTCTGGTCTAAAGTAGTGTACTATATATAGGGAATAGGGTGCCATAGGGCTCATGTCTAAAGTAGTGTACTATATATAGGGAATAGGGTGTCATAGGGCTCTGGTCTAATATAGTGCACTATATAGGGAATATGGCTCTGGTCTAAAGTAGTGCACTATATATAGGGAATAGGGTGTCATATGGCTCTGGTCTAAAGTAGTGCACTAGATTGGGAATATGGTGTCATAGGGCTCTGGTCTATAGTAGTGTACTATATTGGGAATAGGGTGTCATAGAGCTCTGGTCTAAAGTAGTGCACTAGATTGGGAATAGGGTGTCATAGGGTTCTGGTCTATAGTAGTGTACTATATTGGGAATACGGTTTCATAGAGCTCTGGTCTAATATAGTGCACTATATAGGGAATATGGCTCTGGTCTAAAGTAGTGCACTATATATAGGGAATAGGGTGTCATATGGCTCTGGTCTAAAGTAGTGCACTAGATTGGGAATGGGGTGTCATAGGGCTCTGGTCTATAGTAGTGTACTATATTGGGAATAGGGTGTCATAGAGCTCTGGTCTAAAGTAGTGCACTAGATTGGGAATAGGGTGCCATAGAGCTCTGGTCTAAACTAGTGCACTATATATAGGGAATAGGGTGCCATAGAGCTCTGGTCTAAAGTAGTGCACTATATTGGGAATAGGGTGTCATAGAACTCTGGTCTAAAGTAGAGCACTATATAGGGAATAGGGTGTCATAGGTCTCTGGTCTAAAGTAGTGTACTATATAGGGAATAGGGTGTCATAGCTCGCTGGTCTAAAGTAGTGTACTATATATAGGGAATAGGGTGTCATAGGTCTCTGGTCTAAAGTAGTGCACTATATAGGGAATAGGGTGTCATAGAGCTCTGGTCTAAAATAGTGCACTATATAGGGAATAGGGTGCCATAGGGCTCTGGTCTAAAGCAGTGTACTATATATAGGGAATAGGGTGCCATAGAGCTCTGGTCTAAAGTAGTGTACTATATATAGGGAATAGGGTGCCATAGGGCTCTGGTCTAAAGTAGTGTACTATATATAGGGAATAGGGTGTCATAGAGCTCTGGTCTAAAGTAGTGTACTATATATAGGGAATAGGGTGCCATAGGGCTCTGGTCTATAGTAGTGTACTATATTGGGAATAGGGTGTCATAGAGCTCTGGTCTAATATAGTGCACTATATAGGGAATATGGCTCTGGTCTAAAGTAGTGCACTATATATAGGGAATATGGCTCTGGTCTAAAGTAGTGCACTATATATAGGGAATAGGGTGTCATAGGTCTCTGGTCTAAAGTAGTGCACTATATAGGGAATAGGGTGCCATAGGGCTCTGGTCTAAAGTAGTGTACTATATATAGGGAATAGGGTGTCATAGGTCTCTGGTCTAAAGTAGTGCACTAGATTGGGAATAGGGTGTCATAGGGCTCTGGTCTATAGTAGTGTACTAGATTGGGAATAGGGTGTCATAGAGCTCTGGTCTATAGTAGTGTACTATATATAGGGAATACGGTGTCATAGAGCTCTGGTCTAATATAGTGCACTATATAGGGAATATGGCTCTGGTCTAAAGTAGTGCACTATATATAGGGAATAGGGTGTCATATGGCTCTGGTCTAAAGTAGTGCACTAGATTGGGAATAGGGTGTCATAGGGCTCTGGTCTATAGTAGTGTACTATATTGGGAATAGGGTGTCATAGAGCTCTGGTCTAAAGTAGTGCACTAGATTGGGAATAGGGTGCCATAGAGCTCTGGTCTAAACTAGTGCACTATATATAGGGAATAGGGTGCCATAGAGCTCTGGTCTAAAGTAGTGCACATTATAGGGAATAGGGTGTCATAGGTCTCTGGTCTAAAGTAGTGTACTATATAGGGAATAGGGTGTCATAGGTCGCTGGTCTAAAGTAGTGTACTATATATAGGGAATAGGGTGTCATAGGTCTCTGGTCTAAAGTAGTGTACTATATAGGGATAGGGTGCCATAGGGCTCTGGTCTAAAGTAGTGTACTATATATAGGGAATAGGGTGCCATAGGGCTCTGGTCTAAAGTAGTGTACTATATATAGGGAATAGGGTGTCATAGAGCTCTGGTCTACTATAGTGCACTATATAGGGAATAGGGTGCCATAGGGCTCTGGTCTAAAGCAGTGTACTATATATAGGGAATAGGGTGCCATAGAGCTCTGGTCTAAAGTAGTGTACTATATATAGGGAATAGGGTGCCATAGGGCTCATGTCTAAAGTAGTGTACTATATATAGGGAATAGGGTGTCATAGGGCTCTGGTCTAATATAGTGCACTATATAGGGAATATGGCTCTGGTCTAAAGTAGTGCACTATATATAGGGAATAGGGTGTCATATGGCTCTGGTCTAAAGTAGTGCACTAGATTGGGAATAGGGTGTCATAGGGCTCTGGTCTATAGTAGTGTACTATATTGGGAATAGCGTGTCATAGAGCTCTGGTCTAAAGTAGTGCACTAGATTGGGAATAGGGTGTCATAGGGTTCTGGTCTATAGTAGTGTACTATATTGGGAATACGGTTTCATAGAGCTCTGGTCTAATATAGTGCACTATATAGGGAATGTGGCTCTGGTCTAAAGTAGTGCACTATATATAGGGAATAGGGTGTCATATGGCTCTGGTCTAAAGTAGTGCACTAGATTGGGAATGGGGTGTCATAGGGCTCTGGTCTATAGTAGTGTACTATATTGGGAATAGGGTGTCATAGAGCTCTGGTCTAAAGTAGTGCACTAGATTGGGAATAGGGTGCCATAGAGCTCTGGTCTAAACTAGTGCACTATATATAGGGAATAGGGTGCCATAGAGCTCTGGTCTAAAGTAGTGCACTATATTGGGAATAGGGTGTCATAGAACTCTGGTCTAAAGTAGTGCACTATATAGGGAATAGGGTGTCATAGGTCTCTGGTCTAAAGTAGTGTACTATATAGGGAATAGGGTGTCATAGCTCGCTGGTCTAAAGTAGTGTACTATATATAGGGAATAGGGTGTCATAGGTCTCTGGTCTAAAGTAGTGCACTATATAGGGAATAGGGTGTCATAGAGCTCTGGTCTAAAATAGTGCACTATATAGGGAATAGGGTGCCATAGGGCTCTGGTCTAAAGCAGTGTACTATATATAGGGAATAGGGTGCCATAGAGCTCTGGTCTAAAGTAGTGTACTATATATAGGGAATAGGGTGCCATAGGGCTCTGGTCTAAAGTAGTGTACTATATATAGGGAATAGGGTGTCATAGAGCTCTGGTCTAAAGTAGTGTACTATATATAGGAAATAGGGTGCCATAGGGCTCTGGTCTATAGTAGTGTACTATATTGGGAATAGGATGTCATAGAGCTCTGGTCTAATATAGTGCACTATATAGGGAATATGGCTCTGGTCTAAAGTAGTGCACTATATATAGGGAATATGGCTCTGGTCTAAAGTAGTGCACTATATATAGGGAATAGGGTGCCATAGGGCTCTGGTCTAAAGTAGTGTACTATATATAGGGAATAGGGTGTCATAGAGCTCTGGTCTAAAGTAGTGTACTATATATAGGGAATAGGGTGTCATAGGGCTCTGGTCTATAGTAGTGTACTATATTGGGAATACGGTGTCATAGAGCTCTGGTCTAATATAGTGCACTATATAGGGAATATGGCTCTGGTCTAAAGTAGTGCACTATATATAGGGAATAGGGTGTCATATGGCTCTGGTCTAAAGTAGTGCACTAGATTGGGAATAGCGTGTCATAGGGCTCTGGTCTATAGTAGTGTACTATATTGGGAATAGGGTGTCATAGAGCTCTGGTCTAAAGTAGTGCACTAGATTGGGAATAGGGTGTCATAGGGTTCTTGTCTATAGTAGTGTACTATATTGGGAATACGGTGTCATAGAGCTCTGGTCTAATATAGTGCACTATATAGGGAATATGGCTCTGGTCTAAAGTAGTGCACTATATATAGGGAATAGGGTGTCATATGGTTCTGGTCTAAAGTAGTGCACTAGATTGGGAATAGGGTGTCATAGGGCTCTGGTCTATAGTAGTGTACTATATTGGGAATAGGGTGTCATAGAGCTCTGGTCTAAAGTAGTGCACTAGATTGGGATTAGGGTGCCATAGAGCTCTGGTCTAAACTAGTGCACTATATATAGGGAATAGGGTGCCATAGAGCTCTGGTCTAAAGTAGTGCACTATATTGGGAATAGGGTGTCATAGAACTCTGGTCTAAAGTAGTGCACTATATAGGGAATAGGGTGTCATAGTTCTCTGGTCTAAAGTAGTGTACTATATATAGGGAATAGGGTGTCATAGGGCTCTGGTCTAAAGTAGTGTACTATATATAGGGAATAGGGTGTCATAGAGCTCTGGTCTAAAGTAGTGTACTATATATAGGGAATAGGGTGTCATAGGGCTCTGGTCTAATATAGTGCACTATATAGGGAATATGGCTCTGGTCTAAAGTAGTGCACTATATATAGGGAATAGGGTGTCATATGGCTCTGGTCTAAAGTAGTGCACTAGATTGGGAATAGGGTGTCATAGGGCTCTGGTCTATAGTAGTGTACTATATTGGGAATAGGGTGTCATAGAGCTCTGGTCTAAAGTAGTGCACTAGATTGGGAATAGGGTGCCATCGAGCTCTGGTCTAAACTAGTGCACTATATATAGGGAATAGGGTGCCATAGAGCTCTGGTCTAAAGTAGTGCACTATATTGGGAATAGGGTGTCATAGAACTCTGGTCTAAAGTAGTGCACTATATAGGGAATAGGGTGTCATAGGTCTCTGGTCTAAAGTAGTGTACTATATAGGGAATAGGGTGTCATAGGTCGCTGGTCTAAAGTAGTGTACTATATATAGGGAATATGGTGTCATAGGTCTCTGGTCTAAAGTAGTGCACTATATAGGGAATAGGGTGCCATAGGGCTCTGGTCTAAAGTAGTGTACTATATATAGGGAATAGGGTGCCATAGGGCTCTGGTCTAAAGTAGTGTACTATATATAGGGAATAGGGTGTCATAGAGCTCTGGTCTAAAATAGTGCACTATATAGGGAATAGGGTGCCATAGGGCTCTGGTCTAAAGCAGTGTACTATATATAGGGAATAGGGTTCCATAGAGCTCTGGTCTAAAGTAGTGTACTATATATAGGGAATAGGGTGCCATAGGGCTCTGGTCTAAAGTAGTGTACTATATATAGGGAATAGGGTGTCATAGAGCTCTGGTCTAAAGTAGTGTACTATATATAGGGAATAGGGTGCCATAGGGCTCTGGTCTATAGTAGTGTACTATATTGGGAATAGGGTGTCATAGAGCTCTGGTCTAATATAGTGCACTATATAGGGAATATGGCTCTGGTCTAAAGTAGTGCACTATATATAGGGAATATGGCTCTGGTCTAAAGTAGTGCACTATATATAGGGAATAGGGTGTCATAGGTCTCTGGTCTAAAGTAGTGCACTATATAGGGAATAGGGTGCCATAGGGCTCTGGTCTAAAGTAGTGTACTATATATAGGGAATAGGGTGCCATAGGGCTCTGGTCTAAAGTAGTGTACTATATATAGGGAATAGGGTGTCATAGAGCTCTGGTCTAAAGTAGTGTACTCTATATAGGGAATAGGGTGTCATAGGGCTCTGGTCTATAGTAGTGTACTATATTGGGAATACGGTGTCATAGAGCTCTGGTCTAATATAGTGCACTATATAGGGAATATGGCTCTGGTCTAAAGTAGTGCACTATATATAGGGAATAGGGTGTCATATGGCTCTGGTCTAAAGTAGTGCACTAGATTGGGAATAGGGTGTCATAGGGCTCTGGTCTATAGTAGTGTATTATATTGGGAATAGGGTGTCATAGAGCTCTGGTCTAAAGTAGTGCACTAGATTGGGAATAGGGTGTCATAGGGTTCTGGTCTATAGTAGTGTACTATATTGGGAATACGGTGTCATAGAGCTCTGGTCTAATATAGTGCACTATATAGGGAATATGGCTCTGGTCTAAAGTAGTGCACTATATATAGGGAATAGGGTGCCATAGAGCTCTGGTCTAAAGTAGTGCACTATATTGGGAATAGGGTGTCATAGAACTCTGGTCTAAAGTAGTGCACTATATAGGGAATAGGGTGTCATAGGTCTCTGGTCTAAAGTAGTGTACTATATAGGGAATAGGGTGTCATAGGTCGCTGGTCTAAAGTAGTGTACTATATATAGGGAATAGGGTGTCATAGGTCTCTGGTCTAAAGTAGTGCACTATATAGGGAATAGGGTGCCATAGGGCTCTGGTCTAAAGTAGTGTACTATATATAGGGAATAGGGTGCCATAGGGCTCTGGTCTAAAGTAGTGTACTATATATAGGGAATAGGGTGTCATAGAGCTCTGGTCTAAAATAGTGCACTATACAGGGAATAGGGTGCCATAGGGCTCTGGTCTAAAGCAGTGTACTATATATAGGGAATAGGGTGCCATAGAGCTCTGGTCTAAAGTAGTGTACTATATATAGGGAATAGGGTGTCATATGGCTCTGGTCTAAAGTAGTGTACTATATATAGGGAATAGGGTGCCATAGGGCTCTGGTCTATAGTAGTGTACTATATATAGGGAATAGGGTGCCATAGGGCTCTGGTCTAAAGTAGTGTACTATATATAGGAGAGCTGTGCGGCCCCCCAAAGAAATGCCAACCCACACCACGACTGACCCACCGCCAAACCGGTCATGCTGGAGCATGTTGCAGGCAGCAGAACGTTCTCCACGGCGTCTCCAGACTCTGTCACGTCTGTCACGTGCTCAGTGTGAACCTGCTTTCATCTGTGAAGAGCACAGGGCGCCAGTGGCGAATTTGCCAATCTTGGTGTTCTCTGGCAAATGCCAAACGTCCTCCTACGGCCTCCTCCACGTCTCCTGATATACTGGCCTGTCTCCTGGTAGCGCCTCCATGCTCTGGACACTACACTGACAGACACAGCAAACCTTCTTGCCACATCTCGCAATGATGTGCCATCCTGGATGAGCTGCACTACCTGAGCCACTTGTGTGGGTTGTAGACTCCGTCTCATGCTACCACTAGAGTGAAAGCACCGCCAGCATTCAAAAGTGACCAAAACATCAGCCAGGAAGCATAGGAACTGAGAAGTGGTCTGTGGTCACCACCTGCAGAACCACTCCTTTATTGGGGGTGTCTCGCTAAATGCCTATAATTTCCACCTGTTGTCTTTTCCATTTGCACAACAGCATGTGAAATGTATTGTCAACCAGTGTTGCTTCCTAAGTGGACAGTTTGATTTCACAGAAGTGTGATTGACTTGGAGTTACATTGTGTTGTTTAAGTGTTCCCTTTATTTGTTGGAGCAGTGTATATACGTATCATCGTAGCCATTTTATATACTGCATGTTGGAGAGGCTGTGTGTATTATCCCTCTGTTGCCCAATCAGGATTAGAGGTACTGGAGCATGGCCCATTCAGGATTAGAGGGACTGGAGCATGGCCCATTCAGGATTAGAGGTACTGGAGCGTGGCCCATTCAGGATTAGAGGGACTGGAGCATGGCCCATTCAGGATTAGAGGGACTGGGGGATGGCCCATTCAGGATTAGAGGGACTGGAGCATGGCCCATTCAGGATTAGAGGTACTGGAGCATGGCCCATTCAGGATTAGAGGGACTGGAGCATGGCCCATTCAGGATTAGAGGGACTGGGGCATGGCCCATTCAGGATTAGAGGTACTGAAGCATGTCCCATTCAGGATTAGAGGTACTGGGGCATGGCCCATTCAGGATTAGAGGTACTGAAGCATGGCCCATTCAGGATTAGAGGGACTGGGGCATGGCCCATTCAGGATTAGAGGTACTGAAGCATGGCCCATTCAGGATTAGAGGTACTGAAGCATGGCCCATTCAGGATTAGAGGTACTGGGGCATGGCCCATTCAGGATTAGAGGTACTGAAGCGTGGCCCATTCAGGATTAGAGGTACTGGAGCATGGTCCATTCAGGATTAGAGGGACTGGAGCATGGCCCATTCAGGATTAGAGGTACTGGGGCATGGCCCATTCAGGATTAGAGGTACTGAAGCATGGCCCATTCAGGATTAGAGGGACTGGGGCATGGCCCATTCAGGATTAGAGGTACTGAAGCATGGCCCATTCAGGATTAGAGGTACTGGGGCATGGCCCATTCAGGATTAGAGGTACTGAAGCGTGGCCCATTCAGGATTAGAGGTACTGGAGCATGGTCCATTCAGGATTAGAGGGACTGGGGCATGGCCCATTCAGGATTAGAGGGACTGGGGCATGGTCCATTCAGGATTAGAGGGACTGGGGCATGGCCCATTCAGGATTAGAGGGACTGGAGCATGGCCCATTCAGGATTAGAGGGACTGGAGCATGGCCCATTCAGGATTAGAGGGACTGGAGCATGGCCCATTCAGGATTAGAGGTACTGAAGCGTGGCCCATTCAGGATTAGAGGTACTGGAGCATGGTCCATTCAGGATTAGAGGGACTGGGGCATGGCCCATTCAGGATTAGAGGGACTGGAGCATGGCCCATTCAGGATTAGAGGGACTGGAGCATGGCCCATTCAGGATTAGAGGTAGAGTAGCATGGCCCATTCAGAATCAGTGTGAGCCGGCAGAAGGTGGGTGGGGTGACAAGGACACAAAAGCACCCTGAAATGCCACGCGGGCACAGAGAGAGAGAGAGATATACATAGACCCACACGCTGGGTATAAATAGCTCTCTTTTCTCACCCCCTCCTTCTCTCTCCCTCTCTCTCTCTCTCTCTCTCTCTCTCTCTCTCTCTTTTCTCACCCCCTCCTTCTCTCTCCCTCTCTCTCTCTCTCTCTCTTTTCTCACCCCCTCCTTCTCTCTCCTTCTCTCTCTCTCTCTCTCTTTTCTCACCCCCTCCTTCTCTCTCTCTCTCCTTTCTCTCTCTCTTTTCTCACCCCCTCCTTCTCTTTCTCTCTCTCCCTCTCTCTCTCTCTCTCTCTCTCTTTTCTCACCCCCTCCTTCTCTCTCCCTCTCTCTCTCTCTCTCTCTCTCTCTCTCTCTTTTCTCACCCCCTCCTTCTCTCTCCCTCTCTCTCTCTCTCTCTCTTTTTTCTCACCCCCTCCTTCTCTCTCCCTCTCTCTCTCTCTCTCTCTTTTCTCACCCCCTCCTTCTCTCTCCCTCTCTCTCTCTCTCTCTCTCTCTTTTCTCACCCCCTCCTTCTCTTTCTCTCTCCTTTCTCTCTCTCCTTTCTCTCTCTCCTTTCTCTCTCTCCTTTCTCTCTCTCCTTTCTCTCGGTCTCCCTCTGTCTTATTTGGCATCTCTTTCTCTTTCTGTTTCTCTCTTTCTATTTGGAGAGCTGTGGCATGTGGAGACTAATTGTAGAGGTCTTTCATTGACATTCTCATCTATATCCTCTGTCTCCTGTGTTCATAATGACACTGAAGGCTTGCTGAGGAGGAGCGGAATCTTCTGGAGACAGAGAGATAGATAGATAGAGAGAGAGAGAGAGAGAGAGAGAGAGAGAGAGAGAGAGAGAGAGAGAGACAGAGAGAGAGAGAGAGAGAGAGAGAGAGA
>NC_034187.2:84340183-84435183 GCF_002021735.2 Oncorhynchus kisutch
AGTGGTAACTGGTAGCTGGTAGTGGTAACTGGTAGCTGGTAGTGGTAACTGGTAGTAGTAACTGGTAGCTGGTAGTGGTAATCATATCCTCTAACTGGTTCTATACTTCTCCCAGTGGGAAGAGGAAGAGGAAGAGGAATACTCTTAAGCTGCTTAAAGTATAGTTTATTACTCCAGCTGTTCCTATGTCCTACAGGCCAGCTCGTGATTTTGGATGTCCTCATCAAATGATTTATTCTGTCTTTTTCATGGATCGAATCGCAAAAAAAGACTGAGAGACTAGATTACACTAGCACCATCTAGTGGACAATATAATACATTACACTAGCACCATTTAGTGGACAATATAGTACATTACTTTAGCACCATCTAGTGGACAATATAATACATTACACAAGCAGCATCTAGTGGACAATATAATACATTACACAAGCACCATCTAGTGGACAATATAATACATTACACAAGCACCATCTAGTGGACAATATAATACATTACACTAGCACCTTCTAGTGGACAATATAATACATTACACAAGCACCATCTAGTGGACAATATAATACATTACACTAGCACCTTCTAGTGGACAATATAATACATTACACTAGCACCTTCTAGTGGACAATATAGTACATTACTTTAGCACCATCTAGTGGACAATATAATACATTACACTACCACCATCTAGTGGACAATATAGTACATTACACTAGCCCCGTGTAATGGACAATATAATACATTACACTAGCACCATCTAGTGGACAATATAATACATTACATCATTTTGTATTGCGTTATCCATTCCAGGCAATTGCAATATCACAGACGGACAGGGATTAGACTCGACCCTGGCACCTCAAGGCCCCGACCTCAAGGTCCCCCACCTCGAGGCCCCCCACCTCAAGGTCCCCCACCTCAAGGTCCCCCACCTCAAGGTCCCGCACCTCAAGGCCCCCCACCGCAAGGCCCCCCACCTCAAGGCCCCCCACCTCAAGGCCCCCCACCTCAAGGCCCCCCACCTCAAGGCCCCCCACCTCAAGGCCCCCACCTCAAGGCCCCCCACCTCAAGGCCCCCACCTCAAGGCCCCCCACCTCAAGGCCCCCTCCTCAAGGCCCCCCACCTCAAGGCCCCCACCTCAAGGTCCCCACCTCAAGGCCCCCCACCTCCCCTCTCCCTCTCACCTCTCCCCCCTCTCTCTCCCCTCTCCCCCTTCTCCCCCCTCTCTCTCCCCTCTTCGCCTATTCCCCCCTCTCTCACCCCTCTCCGCCCTCTCCCCCTTCTCCCCTCTCTTTCCCCCTCCTCTCTCCCCCTTCTCCCCCCTCTCTCTCCCATCTCACCCCCGCCCCCTCTCTTCCCTCCCATCTCATCCCTCCCCCTCCGTCTCACCTCTCCCCCTCTCTCTCCCCTCTCACTTCTCCCCCTTCTCCCCCTTCCCTCCCTCTCTCTCCCCTCTCACCTCTCCCCCTCCTCTCTCCCCCTTCCCCCCCTCTCCCCTCTCACCTCTTTCCCCTCCCCCTGGGCCAGATGGTGTCTCTATAGGTCTTCTAATGAATATTAAAATAAGGGGCCTGTGGAACAACAAGGGGCCCATAAAAAGATACCAGAGACAGAGCAAAGATCGGTGTGTGACAGGAAAATGGTGGGGGAAGAGTGTTCTGGGTTAAAAGAGTCTGTGTTCTGGGTTATAGGAGACTGTGTTCTGGGTTAAAGGAGACTGTGTTCTGGGTTAAAATAGTCTTTGTTCTGGGTTATAGGAGACTGTGTTCTGGGTTATAGGAGACTGTGTTCTGGGTTATAGGAGACTGTGTTCTGGGTTATAGGAGACTGTGTTCTGGGTTATAAGATACTGTGTTCTGGGTTATAGGAGACTGTGTTCTGGGTTATAGGAGACTGTGTGTTCTGGGTTAAAAGAGTCTGTGTTCTGGGTTATAGGAGACGGTGTTCTGGGTTATAGGAGACTGTGTTCTGGGTTATAAGAGACTGTGTGTTCTGGGTTATAAGAGACTGTGTTCTGGGTTATAAGAGACTGTGTGTTCTGGGTTATAAGAGACTGTGTTCTGGGTTATAGGAGACTGTGTTCTGGGTTATAGGAGACTGTGTGTTCTGGGTTATAAGAGACTGTATTCTGGGTTATAAGAGACTGTGTTCTGGGTTATAGGAGACTGTGTTCTGGGTTATAGGAGACTGTGTTCTGGGTTATAGGATACTGTGTGTTCTGGGTTATAGGAGACTGTGTGTTCTGGGTTATAGGAGACTGTGTTCTGGGTTATAGGAGACTGTGTTCTGGGTTATAGGAGACTGTGTGTTCTGGGTTATAAGAGACTGTATTCTGGGTTATAAGAGACTGTGTTCTGGGTTATAGGAGAGAGAGAGAGAAGTGGAAGGAATGAGAGAGACAGAGAGAGACAGCAGGGACATGATATGAATGAGAGGAGACAAGAGGAGTGAGAGAGAGACCAACAGCAGGGAGTGAGGGGTGATAAGATAGTTAGGTAAGACTGACTATAGTAGGTTAATTCTTACTGGCAGTGGGCCCATCTCTAAAGCTGCTCCCCTGGAGGTCTCAGCTCAGCCCCCCACTGGCTTAGACCATTTCACCCACTGCCAAGCACCCCGGACTGGGCAGCCAGAGCAGTGGAGGAGTGATACTTTATTTGAGTCGTCTCTCACAAATGATTTAGATACGTCTAGTACCCATCTAAAGACTCAAACTGTTTCCTTTATCAAGAATCAACAACAGCAACAAACCAAAAAAACGTGTATCTTACATTTGAGTTGGATGAAAGTGGATATAAGCAGAGTTACAATTTGTTAAATAAATGTAGATATCAATCTGCTGATATATCTGCACAGATCTGCAGGGGCCTATACAAGCAAGAAAGGATAGACGAAGGAAGGTAACTGTTTTACAAGCGTATCCATCCAGTTGACTGGAAGTGTAACCTATAGGTGGCTGGAAGTGTAACCTATAGCTGGCTGGAAGTGTAACCTATAGCTGGCTGGAAGTGTAACCTATAGGTGGCTGGAAGTGTAACCTATAGCTGGCTGGAAGTGTAACCTATAGCTGGCTGGAAGTGTAACCTATAGCTGGCTGGAAGTGTAACCTATAGCTGGCTGGAAGTGTAACCTATAGCTGGTTGGAAGTGTAACCTATAGCTGGCTGGAAGTGTAACCTATAGCTGGCTGGAAGTGTAACCTATAGCTGGCTGGAAGTGTAACCTATAGCTGGCTGGAAGTGTAACCTATAGCTGGCTGGAAGTGTAACCTATAGCTGGCTGGAAGTGTAACCTAGCTCTATAGTCCCCCTGCGGGGGCTTCTTAACTCAGGATAGATGCAGCCGTCGAGGGGAAGAGAGTCAAAGCTCTGGTACAGAGTGGAACATTGGTATACAGTCAAGCAGAATTAAAAGGGGATGCGCAATTATCTGAGCTGATGTGAACTGAGAATATGATGATGGCTATTTATAGCTAGAACCAGCACTTAGTCCATAAGCTGGAGGGCATGTGAGAATCTACCAGGAAGAATGAGTGAGAAAATAAAAAATAACTTGTTTTTGGCACACATACACACCATCTCTGACCTCTCTGATGTCACACATACACACCATCTCTGACCTCTCTGATGTCACACACACACACCATCTCAGGCTGCTCTATCCAACTCTGACCTCTCTGTTGGTTGTCTGCGACAGAGGCATCTGCCGCGGTACTCAGTGTAATGGCACGTTTCCAATCTTTAACATCGTTTAGGTTGCTGTTTGTTTTGGTTCTTGTATGGGACGAGTGTGTACAGGGTTTTTTGGTGTGTGCGTGCATGTGTGCGTGTGTGTGTGTGTGTGTGTGTGTGTGTGTGTGTGTACACACTAAAACAAATGCTGGGTTAAAGGTCAACCCAATGTGGCTTCTTTGGTAACCCAGCTCTTGGTAAATATTAGACAGAACACACACTGGGTTATTTTGACTCAGCCAGTCGGGTTGCGTGAATAACCCAAACATGGGTTACTTCAACCATCAGTCAGGTACTATTTACTTTCATGCTGAGTTGACCTAACAGATGGGTCTTTCTGAATGTAATGCAAAGGTTATTTTCACGGCGGCACAACTTTTTAAAGGATGTGGCTTTCAAATATATCTTATTGGCCACCAATGAGATGTTTACTATCTTCAAATTAAAATGTTTCTTAATTTTTGGGGTATTTACACCTTGAATATTAAGATTCTTTATGACATGTTATAATACATTGATGTTTTGGAATGTTATTGATAGAAATGTGGAATTATATTAACTCTCACGGGTGGCCAAAAATAACTATATTAAGGCCACGCCCCTACTAAGCTATGCCTCCAGTCTTCTGATCTGACCCCACTGGGTCATATCTCAACAACCCAGCCCCAACAACCCAGCACTAATAACCCAGCACCAACAACCCAGCACCAAGGCCCAGCCCCAACACCCAGCCCCAACAACCCAGCACCACTAACCCAGCACCAACAACCCAGCACCAAGGCCCAGCCCCAACACCCAGCCCCAACAACCCAGCACCACTAACCCAGCACCAACAACCCAGCACCAAGGCCCAGCCCCAACACCCAGCCCCAACAACCCAGCACCAACAACCCAGCACTACTAACCCAGCACTAATAACCCAGCACCAACAACCCAGCACCAAGGCCCAGCCCCAACTCCCAGCACCAACTCCCAGCACCAACACCCAGCACCAACAACCCAGCACCAACAACCCAGCACTACTAACCCAGCACTAATAACCCAGCACCAACAACCCAGCACCAAGGCCCAGCACCAACACCCAGTACCAACAACCCAGCACCAATCCCCAGCACCAACACCCAGCACCAACACCCAGCACCAACACCCTAGTGTTTGTGTGAGTACAGTACGACAACGGGTCCCCCCTCATTCTAAGACTCAAAACTCAGTTGGCATTAACAAGGAACTCCTGGAGGAGAGGAGTGTGTGTGTGCGTCTCTTCGTGTGTGTGTGTGTGTGTGTGCGTCTCTTTGTGTGTGTGTGTGCGTCTCTTCGTGCACGTGTGTCTAGGCTCAGCAAAACAAGACAAAACTTGGACAGCCGTTTCGCTCAGGGGGTTTGTCCTTGTCTGACAATAGAGAGGGGCGTTCTGGTGGAGGGAAGGATAAAGCAGTGGATTGGCTACTAGGCTCAGGGTGCCATGCAAGGCTCCTCGTGTCCAACCTACTTAGGGGCTAACCAGTCATTCTGTCACTGAGCTAGCTAGGCTAACGGGGACTAAACATAGTGACTCTTTAACTCTACCACAGACTATTGCAGAACACTACAAAACAGACAGACAGAGACAGCCAGAAGACGACTACTACTGACCTCTGTAGATTGGGAAAAGATTTTGGTCGTTTTTCGCCAAAACTGTTACTGACAGCGACTAGGAGGCCAAGACGTTATGATTCTGTAATTCTACAACAGACCAGTTAGACCCAGACAGAGAATACAAACACAACTAGACCTGTAGAGGTTTTGAGTAAGTAGTAAGTAGTCTACAACTAGATTTTGTACATCATTTCACAGGTACTTGTCTTGATTCCTCTCTGGTTTGATTCCAGTCCACAGAGTATAAAATAGTGACTTTTGATTGGACGTTTATTCTCGTCTCTACCTCTCCTCCGTGTAATGGTCTCAGTGTAAACATGGTGGTGTACCTGAGGAAAAACATTCGCTCTCTGCTCTCCGTCTTCAAGAAGAAAGGTGAGTGAAGATGGGAGTTATGTTGTTGCTGATCTGGAAGATTGTGTGTTTTATGTTCGATGACTTGTTTGGTTGATAGGCTGTTTGGTGTAGTCTTGTGTCTGAATGAGGGACAACTTGTTGTGGATGTTTGAGAGGTTCTACACTACCTGTTTATAGACATGAGATCAAACAGGGTGGATGTTTGAGAGATCAGATATGTCTTGAATCCTATTTCAGGTTATCAGTGTAGAAACAGAAAGGTGGTGACAGAGGACTGGTGAAAGACTAGAAACAGAAAGATGGACAGAGGACTAACTGAACTAAAAGGACAGGTCTCCTCACTACTCTAACCTCTGTCTCCTCACTACTCTAACCTCTCTGTCTCCCCTCTACTCTAATCTCTCTGTCTCCTCACTACTCTAACCTCTCTGTCTCCTCACTACTCTAACCTCTCTGTCTCCCCACTACTCTAACCTCTCTGTCTCCTCACTACTCTAACCTCTCTGTCTCCTCACTACTCTAACCTCTCTGTCTACTCGCTACTCTAACCTCTCTGTCTACTCGCTACTCTAACCTCTCTGTCTCCTCGCTACTCTAACCTCTCTGTCTCCTTGCTACTCTAACCTCTCTGTCTCCCCACTACTCTAACCTCTCTGTCTCCTCGCTACTCTAACCTCTCTGTCTACTCGCTACTCTAACCTCTCTGTCTACTCGCTACTCTAACCTCTCTGTCTCCTCGCTACTCTAACCTCTCTGTCTCCTCACTACTCTAACCTATCTGTCTCCTCGCTACTCTAACCTCTCTGTCTACTCGCTACTCTAACCTCTCTGTCTACTCGCTACTCTAACCTCTCTGTCTCCTCGCTACTCTAACCTCTCTGTCTCCTCACTACTCTAACCTATCTGTCTCCTCGCTACTCTAACCTCTCTGTCTACTCGCTACTCTAACCTCTCTGTCTACTCGCTACTCTAACCTCTCTGTCTCCTCGCTACTCTAACCTCTCTGTCTCCTCACTACTCTAACCTATCTGTCTCCTCACTACTCTAACCTCTCAGTCTCCCCACTACTCTAACCTCTCTGTCTCCTCACTACTCTAACCTCTTTCTCTCCTCGCTACTCTAACCTCTCTGTCTCCTCACTACTCTAACCTCTCTGTCTCCTCTCTACTCTAACCTCTCTGTCTCCTCGCTACTCTAACCTCTGTCTCCTCGCTACTCTAACCTCTCTGTCTCGTCACTACTCTAACCTCTCTGTCTCCTCACTACTCTAACCTCTCAGTCTCCCCACTACTCTAACCTCTCTGTCTCCTCACTACTCTAACCTCTTTGTCTCCTCGCTATTCTAACCTCTGTCTCCTCACTATTCTAACCTCTCTGTTGAGTTCCCTGGCCACTTAGGAAGGCAGCAGCATGTTTATCTTGGAACCATACCAAGGCTATATCCCAAATGACATCCCATTCCCTATGTAGTGCACTACTTTTGACCAGGGTGCCTATATGTTCTAGTGCACTTTATAGAGAATAGGGTTGCAATTTGGGATGCCTCGCCCATATGGACTACCTAGGGTGAGAAAAGGCTGGGGATTAAACAATCTGGGGTTAGCCCTCCGGGGTGGCTAAGGCGGGACGTCTGCCTAGCAGACTGTCACACACAAACACGCACACACCGCTCGTAAGTTCACTTGGCAGCTTGTGCCCCAAACAGAGCATTGAGTGTGTGGAGAAACGCAAATGATACACACATACCAAGAGAGACTGGTGATGGGACAGGGAGACTGGTGGTGGAACAGGGAGACTGGTGGTGGGACAGAGAGACTGGTGGGAGACTGGTGGTGGAACAGAGAGACTGGTGGTGGAACAGAGAGACTGGTGGTGGAACAGAGAGACTGGTGGTGGGACAGAGAGAGACTGGTGGTGGAACAGAGAAACTGGTGGTGGAACAGGGAGACTGGTGGTGGAACAGAGAGACTGGTGATGGGACAGGGAGACTGGTGGTGGAACAGGGAGACTGGTGGTGGGACAGAGAGACTGGTGGGAGACTGGTGGTGGAACAGAGAGACTGGTGGTGGAACAGAGAGACTGGTTGTGGGACAGAGAGAGACTGGTGGTGGAACAGAGAGACTGGTGGTGGAACAGGGAGACTGGTGGTGGAACAGAGAGACTGGTGGTGGGACAGAGAGACTGGTGGGAGACTGGTGGTGGAACAGAGAGACAGGTGGTGGGACAGAGAGACTGGTGGTGGAACAGAGAGACTGGTGGTGGGACAGAGAGACTGGTGGTGGAACAGAGAGACTGGTGGTGGAACAGAGAGAATGGTGGTGGGACAGAGAGACTGGTGGGAGACTGGTGGTGGAACAGAGAGACTGGTGGTGGAACAGAGAGACTGATGGTGGGACAGTGAGACTGGTGGTGGAACAGGGAGACTGGTGGTGGGACAGAGAGACTGGTGGTGGAACATAGAGACTGGTGGGAGACTGGTGGTGGAACAGAGAGACTGGTGGTGGAACAGAGAGAATGGTGGTGGGACAGAGAGACTGGTGGGAGACTGGTGGTGGAACAGAGAGAATGGTGGTGGGACAGAGAGACTGGTGGGAGACTGGTGGTGGAACAGAGAGAATGGTGGTGGAACAGAGAGAATGGTGGTGGGACAGAGAGACTGGTGGGAGACTGGTGGTGGAACAGAGAGACTGGTGGTGGGACAGTGAGACTGGTGGTGGAACAGAGAGACTGGTGGTGGGACAGAGAGACTGGTGGTGGAACAGAGAGACTAGTGGGAGACTGGCGGTGGAACAGAGAGACTGGTGGTGGAACATAGAGACTGGTGGGTGACTGGTGGTGGGACAGAGAGAATGGTGGTGGGACAGAGAGACTGGTGGTGGAACAGAGAGACTGGTGGTGGAACAGAGAGACTGGTGGGAGACTGGTGGTGGGACAGAGAGACTGGTGGTGGAACAGAGAGACTAGTGGGAGACTGGTGGTGGGACAGAGAGACTGGTGGGAGAATGGTGGTGGGACAGAGAGACTGGTGGTGGAACAGAGAGACTGGTGGTGGGACAGAGAGACTGGTGGTGGAACAGAGAGACTGGTGGTGGAACAGAGAGACTGGTGGGAGACTGGTGGTGGGACAGAGAGACTGGTGGGAGAATGGTGGTGGGACAGAGAGACTGGTGGGAGACTGGTGGTGGGACAGAGAGAATGGTGGTGGGACAGAGAGACTGGTGGGAGACTGGTGGTGGAACAGAGAGAATGGTGGTGGGACAGAGAGACTGGTGGGAGACTGGTGGTGGAACAGAGAGAATGGTGGTGGAACAGAGAGAATGGTGGTGGGACAGAGAGACTGGTGGGAGACTGGTGGTGGAACAGAGAGACTGGTGGTGGGACAGTGAGACTGGTGGTGGAACAGAGAGACTGGTGGGAGACTGGTGGTGGAACAGAGAGACTGGTGGTGGGACAGTGAGACTGGTGGTGGAACAGGGAGACTGGTGGTGGGACAGAGAGACTGGTGGTGGAACAGAGAGACTGGTGGGAGACTGGTGGTGGAACAGAGAGACTGGTGGTGGAACATAGAGACTGGTGGGTGACTGGTGGTGGGACAGAGAGAATGGTGGTGGGACAGAGAGACTGGTGGTGGAACAGAGAGACTGGTGGTGAAACAGATAGACTGGTGGTGGAACAGAGAGACTGGTGGTGGAACAGAGAGACTGGTGGTGGAACAGAGAGACTAGTGGGAGACTGGTGGTGGAACAGAGAGACTGGTGGTGGAACATAGAGACTGGTGGGTGACTGGTGGTGGGACAGAGAGAATGGTGGTGGGACAGAGAGACTGGTGGTGGAACAGAGAGACTGGTGGTGAAACAGATAGACTGGTGGTGGAACAGAGAGACTGGTGGTGGAACAGAGAGACTGGTGGGAGACTGGTGGTGGGACAGAGATACTGGTGGTGGAACAGAGGGACTGGTGGTGGAACAGAGGGACTGGTGGTGGAACAGAGAGACTGGTGGTGGGACAGAGAGACTGGTGGTGGGACAGAGAGACTGGTGGTGGAACAGAGAGACTGGTGGTGGAACAGAGAGACTGGTGGGAGACTGGTGGTGGGACAGAGAGACTGGTGGTGGAACAGAGAGAATGGTGGTGGGACAGAGAGACTGGTGGTGGAACAGAGAGACTGGTGGGAGACTGGTGGTGGGACAGAGAGACTGGTGGGAGAATGGTGGTGGGACAGAGAGACTGGTGGGAGACTGGTGGTGGGACAGAGAGAATGGTGGTGGGACAGAGAGACTGGTGGGAGACTGGTGGTGGAACAGAGAGAATGGTGGTGGGACAGAGAGACTGATGGGAGACTGGTGGTGGAACTGAGAGACTGGTGGTGGAACAGAGAGAATGGTGGTGGGACAGAGAGACTGGTGGGAGACTGGTGGTGGGACAGAGAGACTGGTGGTGGAACAGAGAGACTGGTGGTGGAACAGAGAGACTGGTGGGAGACTGGTGGTGGGACAGAGAGATTCAGAGAGACCACTAAGCGAGCAGAAATTAAATAAATCAGAGAGAGACAGACAGACAGACAGACAGACAGACAGACAGACAGACAGACAGACAGACAGAGGCTAAAGGGTCAGGAAAGGTGAAAAGGGGAACAGAAGGACAGACAGCAGGAGATAATGTGGTATTGGATGGAAGACCAGAAAGGGGAGTCAGTGTACTCTGATTAAGGGTCAGGATGTTCTAGAGCTGTAATGACTTCATTAGTACCGTACACAGTGTTGCTCGGTACTGGAATACATTCTAAAGCCCCGGGTGCCAGTCACTGAGCAGCTACTCCAGTCTGTAGGGTGTCCTGTCCTGTATGTAAGCACACTACCAGAACCTCTACCATCTGATCCTCAGTCACAACCCTTTATCATGTCAGCATTCTACCACATCTCCTAGGTACTGGTTTTCATCCTGGATTAAACTCTCCCTCCTCTCCCCCTCCCTCCCTCCCTCCCTCCCTCCCTCCCTCCCTCCCTCCCTCCCTCCCTCCCTCTCTCCCTCCCTCTCTAGCTGGTCCTAAGTGTCTGGATGAACAGAAGGAGTTGACAGTTCACTACACAGCCTCCTCACACTACCAGGAGAATGTGTTCATCGAGTGCAACCGCCCTCAGTACCTACAGGACCTGCACACTGAGGCACGGGAGGGGTTAAAGATACTGCAACAAGAAGGTAGTGACACTACACACTACACACTGCACACTACACACTACACACTACACAATGCACACTACACACTACACACTACACAAAACACACTACACACTACACACTGCACACTACACACTACACACTACACAAAACACACTACACACTACACACTACACACAACACAGAACACACTACACAAAACACAACACACTACACAAAACACAACACACTGCACACAACACAAAACACACTACACACTACACACTACACACTACACAAAACACACAACACAAACACACTACACACTACACACTACACACTACACACTAGACAAAACACACTACACACTACACACTACACACTACACACTACACACTAGACAAAACACACTACACACTACACAAAACACACTACACACTACACACTACACAGAACACACTACACAGAACACACTACACAGAACACACTACACACTACACAGAACACACTACACAGAACACACTACACAGAACACACTACACACTACACACAACACAAACACACTACACAGAACACACTACACACTACACACAACACAAAACACACTACACAGAACACACTACACACTACACACAACACACAACACACTACACACTACACACTACACCCTGCATGACACACACTCAATAGACACTAATGGAAGAAGGGGTATTTAGATCTCAGAGCTGTAGGGAATATCTGAAAAACCTTCTTTGTCTCTCCTACAGAACACAACAAAGGAGTGGACTTTCAGGATGACCATAGTGACGCAGTAAGTAGTGGCGTCATTTGAAACCATATGGCTGGTACTGGTCAACTGAGAACAAGGAGCAAGGAGCAGACAACTTCTGCAGTGATTGAATAATGTGTCCCTAAACACCCCCCCCCCCCCCCCATTCCTCTCCTCTGCAGGATGTCAGCCCCAACCACAGGGATGGATCTCAGGAGTCAGGAAGTACAGCCGGGATTTCTGTTACCGCAGTGACCTCTGCTGGATTGGCTGTGTCCACGAGACCTGTGCTCACACGCCAAGGTAGGTGTGTGTGTGTGTGTGTGTGGGGTGGGGTGGGGGGGGGAGTATTAATTATCATATCCATTTCATCATATTTTAATGAAAGCTAATCATAGATCATGCCTTGGACCTAGTATAGTTTGGTCATTTGTAAAAAAAATCTCATACATGCCTCATTCATAGCAGAATGTGTCTCTCTCTACTGGGTCTCTACTGGGTCTCTACTGGGTCTCTACTGGGTCTCTACTGGGTCTCTACTGGATCTACTGGGTCTCTACTGGGTCTCTACTGGATCTACTGGGTCTCTACTGGGTCTCTACTGGGTCTACTGGGTCTCTACTGGGTCTCTACTGGGTCTACTGGGTCTCTACTGGGTCTCTACTGGATCTACTGGGTCTCTACTGGGTCTCTACTGGGTCTCTACTGGGTCTACTGGGTCTACTGGGTCTCTACTGGGTCTCTACTGGATCTACTGGGTCTCTACTGGGTCTCTACTGGGTCTCTACTGGGTCTACTGGGTCTACTGGGTCTCTACTGGGTCTCTACTGGATCTACTGGGTCTCTACTGGGTCTCTACTGGGTCTCTACTGGGTCTACTGGGTCTCTACTGGGTCTCTACTGGATCTACTGGGTCTACTGGGTCTCTACTGGGTCTCTACTGGGTCTCTACTGGGTCTCTACTGGATCTACTGGGTCTCTACTGGGTCTCTACTGGGTCTCTACTGGGTCTACTGGGTCTACTGGGTCTCTACTGGGTCTACTGGGTCTCTACTGGGTCTCTACTGGATCTACTGGGTCTCTACTGGGTCTCTACTGGGTCTCTACTGGTCTACTGGGTCTCTACTGGGTCTACTGGGTCTCTACTGGGTCTACTGGGTCTACTGGGTCTCTACTGGGTCTACTGGGTCTACTGGGTCTCTACTGGGTCTACTGGGTCTCTACTGGGTCTCTACTGGATCTACTGGGTCTCTACTGGGTCTCTACTGGGTCTACTGGGTCTACTGGGTCTACTGGGTCTCTACTGGGTCTACTGGGTCTACTGGGTCTACTGGATCTCTACTGGGTCTCTACTGGGTCTCTACTGGGTCTACTGGGTCTACTGGGTCTACTGGGTCTCTACTGGGTCTCTACTGGGTATACTAGGTCTACTGGGTATACTGGGTCTATTGGGTATACTGGGTCTACTGGGTCTCTACTGGGTCTCTACTGGGTATACTGGGTATACTAGGTATACTGGGTCTATTGGGTATACTGGGTCTACTGGGTCTCTACTGGATCTACTGGGTCTCTACTGGGTCTCTACTGGGTCTCTACTGGGTCTACTAGGTCTACTGGGTCTATTGGGTATACTGGGTCTACTGGGTCTCTACTGGGTATACTGGGTATACTAGGTATACTGGGTCTATTGGGTATACTGGGTCTACTGGGTCTCTACTGGATCTACTGGGTCTCTACTGGGTCTCTACTGGGTCTCTACTGGGTATACTAGGTCTACTGGGTATACTGGGTCTATTGGGTATACTGGGTCTACTGGGTCTCTACTGGATCTACTGGGTCTCTACTGGGTCTACTGGGTACCTACTGGGTACCTACTGGGTTTACTGGATACCTACTGGGTCTACTGCGTCTACTGGGTCTCTACTGGGTCTACTGGGTCTACTGGGTCTCTACTGGGACTCTACTGGGTCTACTGGGTATACTGGTACCTATATAGATACAGACACATTATAAGGACACAGACACATTACAGACACATTATATAGATACAGACACATTATATAGATACAGACACATTATATAGATACAGACACATTATATAGATACAGACACATTATATAGATACAGACACATTACATAGATACAGACACATTATATAGATACAGACACATTATATAGATACAGACACATTATATAGATACAGACACATTATATAGATACAGACACATTATATAGATACAGAGACATTATATAGATACAGACACATTACAGAGATACAGACACATTATATAGATACAGACACATTACAGACACATTATATAGATACAGACACATTATATAGATACAGACACATTATATAGATACAGACACATTATATAGATACAGACACATTACAGACACATTATATAGATACAGACACATTATATAGATACAGGCACATTACATAGATACAGACACATTATATAGATACAGGCACATTATATAGATACAGACACATTATATAGATACAGACACATTATATAGATACAGACACATTATATAGATACAGACACATTATATAGATACAGACACATTACAGACACATTATATAGATACAGACACATTATATAGATACAGACACATTACATAGATACAGACACATTATATAGATACAGACACATTACATAGATACAGACACATTACATAGATACAGACACATTATATAGATACAGACACATTACATAGATACAGACACATTATATAGATACAGACACATTATATAGATACAGACACATTACAGAGATACAGACACATTATATAGATACAGACACATTACAGACACATTATATAGATACAGACACATTATATAGATACAGACACATTATATAGATACAGACACATTATATAGATACAGACACATTACAGACACATTATATAGATACAGACACATTATATAGATACAGGCACATTACATAGATACAGACACATTATATAGATACAGGCACATTATATAGATACAGACACATTATATAGATACAGACACATTACAGACACATTATATAGATACAGACACATTATATAGATACAGACACATTATATAGATACAGACACATTATATAGATACAGACACATTATATAGATACAGACACATTATATAGATACAGACACATTATATAGATACAGACACATTACAGACACATTATATAGATACAGACACATTATATAGATACAGACACATTATATAGATACAGACACATTACAGACACATTATATAGAAACAGACACATTATATAGATACAGACACATTATATAGATACAGACACATTATATAGATACAGACACATTATATAGATACAGACACATTATATAGATACAGACACATTATATAGATACAGACACATTATATAGATACAGACACATTATATAGATACAGACACATTACAGACACATTATATAGATACAGACACATTATATAGATACAGACACATTATATAGATACAGACACATTACATAGATACAGACACATTATATAGATACAGACACATTACAGAGATACAGACACATTATATAGATACAGACACATTACAGACACATTATATAGATACAGACACATTACATAGATACAGACACATTATATAGATACAGACACATTATATAGATACAGACACATTATATAGATACAGACACATTACATAGATACAGACACATTATATAGATACAGACACATTATATAGATACAGACACATTATATAGATACAGACACATTATATAGATACAGACACATTATATAGATACAGACACATTATATAGATACAGACACATTACAGACACATTATATAGATACAGACACATTATATAGATACAGACACATTACAGACACATTACAGACACATTATATAGACACAGACACATTATATAGATACAGACACATTACAGACACATTATATAGATACAGACACTTACATAGATACAGACACATTACAGACACATTATATAGATACAGACACATTATATAGATACAGACACATTATATAGATACAGACACATTATATAGATACAGACACATTACATAGATACAGACACATTATATAGATACAGACACATTACAGACACATTATATAGATACAGACACATTATATAGACACAGACACATTATATAGACACAGACACATTATATAGATACAGACACATTATATAGACACAGACACATTATATAGATACAGACACATTACAGACACATTATATAGATACAGACACATTATATAGATACAGACACATATATAGATACAGACACATTATATAGATACAGACACATTATATAGATACAGACACATTATATAGATACAGACACATTATATAGATACAGACACATTATATAGATACAGACAACATTATATAGATACAGACACATTATATAGATACAGACACATTATATAGATACAGACACATTATATAGATACAGACACATTATATAGATACAGACACATTATATAGATAAGACACATTAAGACACATTATATAGATACAGACACATTACATAGATACAGACACATTACAGACACATTATATAGATACAGACACATTATATAGATACAGACACATTACATAGACACAGACACATTATATAGATACAGACACATTACATAGATACAGACACATTATATAGATACAGACACATTACAGACACATTATATAGATACAGACACATTACATAGACACAGACACATTATATAGATACAGACACATTACATAGATACAGACACATTATATAGATACAGACACATTACAGACACATTATATAGATACAGACACATTACATAGATACAGACACATTATATAGATACAGACCACATTATATAGATACAGACACATTACAGACACATTATATAGATACAGACACATTACAGACACATTATATAGATACAGACACATTAACAGACACATTATATAGACACAGACACATTATATAGATACAGACACATTACAGACACATTATATAGATACAGACACATTACATAGATACAGACACATTACAGACACATTATATAGATACAGACACATTACATAGATACAGACACATTACAGACACATTATATAGATACAGACACATTACAGACACATTATATAGATACAGACACATTACAGACACATTATATAGACACAGACACATTACATAGATACAGACACATTATATAGATACAGACACATTACAGACACATTACAGACACATTACATAGATACAGACACATTATATAGACACAGACACATTACATAGATACAGACACATTATATAGATACAGAGACACTACAGAGATAGAGATGCTCAACCTCCAGATGAGTATCAGGGGGAGTTCATGAGGTACAATTCATACAAGCTTGTTTGGCTGGTAGCTTACTCTTCAAATGGCCGGGGCTGCTGGTGAACCATGATGTGCAGGTAATAATCAAAAGTGACACTGGACCAGCGCACTAGCTGGTTTCCGTCATATTGGCGTCAGATTGTTCAGCAAAAATGATAAAATCTTCATAAAAACAACATCCCATTTCAGAAAATTTGGAGCCGTTCAACACGACAGGGAATATTTTTATTTACCGGGTATTAGAGAAATGTATCGGTTCATATGCATTCAGATCAAACCTGGCGAAGCCAGCAGCATAAATAAACGAGGGATAGTGGCCAAATGAGACACATTTACATGTCCTTAAAAACAGCCTATAACTTTTCTTTTTTTTGGGGGGGGGGTTCAGTGGTCAAGAGATTTGAGCACTAAATGCATCAGGGCATTGAGATAGCATATCACCAGCATATCACCAGCATATCAGCAGCATATCACCAGCATATCACCAGCATATCACCAGCATATCACCAGCATATCACCAGCATATCACCAGCGTATCACCAGCGTATCAGCAGCGTATCACCAGCGTATCACCAGCATATCACCAGAATATCACCAGCATATCACCAGCATATCACCAGCATATTACCAGCATATCACCAGCATATCAGCAGCATATCGCCAGCATATTACCAGCATATCACCAGCATATCACCAGCATATCACCAGCATATCACCAGCATATTACCAGCATATCACCAGCATATCAGCAGCATATTACCAGCATATCAACAGCATATCACCAGCGTATCACCAGGGTATCAGCAGCATATCAGCAGCACATCACCAGCATATCAGCAGCATATCAGCAGCATATCAGCAGCATATGAGCAGCATATCACCAGCATATCACCAGCATATCACCAGCATATCACCAGCATATCACCAGCGTATCAGCAGCGTATCACCAGCATATCAGCAGCATATCAGCAGCATATCAGCAGCATATCACCAGCATATCACCAGCATATCAGCAGCATATTACCAGCATATCAGCAGCATATCACCAGCGTATTACCAGCATATCACCAGCATATCACCAGCATATCACCAGCATATCACCAGCGTATCACCAGCGTATCACCAGCGTATCAGCAGCGTATCAGCAGCATATCACAAGCATATCACCAGCATATCAGCAGCATATCACCAGCATATCAGCAGCATATCACCAGCATATCACCAGCATATCACCAGCACATCACCAGCATATTACCAGCATATCACCAGCGTATCAGCAGCGTATCAGCAGCATATTACCAGCATATCACCAGCATGTCACCAGCATATCACCAGCATATCACCAGCATCTCAGCAGCATATTACCAGCATATCACCAGCATATCAGCAGCATATCACCAGCGTATTACCAGCATATCACCAGCATATCACCAGCATATCACCAGCATATCACCAGCGTATCACCAGCGTATCACCAGCGTATCAGCAGCGTATCAGCAGCGTATCACAAGCATATCACCAGCATATCAGCAGCATATCACCAGCATATCAGCAGCATATCACCAGCATATCACCAGCATATCACCAGCACATCACCAGCATATTACCAGCATATCACCAGCGTATCAGCAGCGTATCAGCAGCATATTACCAGCATATCACCAGCATGTCACCAGCATATCACCAGCATATCACCAGCATATCACCAGCATATCACCAGCATATCACCAGCATATCACCAGCGAATCACCAGCGTATCAGCAGCGTATCACCAGCGTATCACCAGCGTATCACCAGCATATCAACAGCATATCACCAGCATATTACCAGCATATCACCAGCATATCAACAGCGTATCACCAGCGTATCAGCAGCGTATCACCAGCGTATCAGCAGCATATCAGCAGCGTATCACCAGCGTATCAGCAGCATATCAGCAGCACATCACCAGCATATCAGCAGCATATCAGCAGCATATCAGCAGCATATCACCAGCATATCACCAGCATATCACCAGCATATCAGCAGCATATCACCAGCATATTACCAGTATATCACCAGCATATCATCAGCATATCACCAGCATATTACCAGCATATCACCAGCATATCACCAGCATATCACCAGCATATCAGCAGCATATCACCAGCATATCACCAGCATATCACCAGCATATTACCAGCATATCACCAGCATATCACCAGCATATCAGCAGCATATCAGCAGCATATTACCAGCATATCACCAGCATATCAGCAGCATATCACCAGCATATCAGCAGCATATCACCAGCATATCACCAGCATATCAGCAGCATATCAGCAGCATATTACCAGCATATCACCAGCATATCAGCAGCATATCAACAGCATATCAACAGCATATCAGCAGCATATCAGCAGCATATCACCAGCATATCAGCAGCATTTCACCAGCGTATCAGCAGCGTATCAGCAGCATATCACCAGCATATCAGCAGCATATCACCAGCATATCAGCAGCATATCACCAGCATATCACCAGCGTATCACCAGCGTATCAGCAGCATATTACCAGCATATCACAAGCATATCAGCAGCATATCAGCAGCATATCACCAGCATATCACCAGCATATCACCAGCATATCACCAGCATATCTCGACGACATCAACATGCATTTCTTTATGCATTTTTTTAGTGGGCTCCTGAGTGGCGCAGCAGTCTAAGGCACTGTATTTCAGTGCAACATCACTACATTCCCTGGTTCGAATCCAGGCTATATCACACAATTGGCTCAGCATCGTCCGGATTTGGCCGGGGTAGACCGTCTTTTTAAATAAGAATTTGTCCTTAATTAACTGACTTGCCCGGTTAAATAAAGCTTACATTTTTCCATGTCATATGGCTACTGTGTCTGCTATATAGATAAAGACGTACAGTAGGAGGCTAATTCGTTAATTTTCGATCTGAATATTTGATATAAAGATAAGCATTATATTGTTATATTATGGGAGTAACTCTGGTAGGGCTGAAACAGTCTTCCTCACCTCAAGTTCAACTGTCGGAGTCACTTCCTTCATATCATAGGTCTGCAGTGGCATAAAGCATAATAATAATCACACCATATCAAACCTTCACAAACTTTTCAAAACTTTTTCATTAGGGTAATATGAAAAATAAGACAAGCTATTGTTTATAAGGAAACTATGAGCAGAAGAGCAAATGTAAACAAGGGAGGGAAACAAAACACTACCATCCCTTGTGCCAAATAAAGAATAACACACATCCCTAAGCAAACAAAAATATATTTTAAAAAATTGCAAACCCCCCCGACCCCCCCCCCCCCCCAGTAAATTCCCTAAAGTGAATTTAAAATCCCCAACACATTTTTACTCATCCATCACTTATCTCCTCCCTTATCTCATCCTTCTCCCTCCTCTAAAAACATCTCATCCCTTATCTCATCCTTCCCCCTCCTCTAAAAACATCTCATCCCTTATCTCCTCCCTTATCTCATCCTTCTCCCTCCTCTAAAAACATCTCATCCCTTATCTCATCCTTCTCCCTCCTCTAGAAACATCTCCTCCCTTATCTCATCCTTCTCCCTCCTCTAAAAACATCTCATCCCTTATCTCATCCTTCTCCCTCCTCTAAAAACATCTCATCCCTTATCTCCTCCCTTATCTCATCCTTCTCCCTCCTCTAAAAATATCCCCTCCCTTATATCCTCCCTTATCTCATCCTTCTCCCTCCTCTAAAAACATATCCTCCCTTATCTCATCCTTCTCCCTCCTCTAAAAACATCTCCTCCCTTATCTCCTCCCTTATCTCATCCTTCTCCCTCCTCTAAAAACATCTCCTCCCTTATCTCCTCCCTTATCTCATCCTTCTCCCTCCTCTAAAAACATCTCATCCCTTATCTCCTCCCTTATCTCATCCTTCTCCCTCCTCTAAAAACATCTCATCCCTTATCTCATCCCTTATCTCATCCTTCTCCCTCCTCTAAAAACATCTCATCCCTTATCTCCTCCCTTATCTCATCCTTCTCCCTCCTCTAAAAACATCTCCTCCCTTATCCCTCCCTTATCTCATCCTTCTCCCTCCTCTAAAAACATCTCATCCCTTATCTCCTCCCTTATCTCATCCTTCTCCCTCCTCTAAAAACATCTCATCCCTTATCTCCTCCCTTATCTCATCCTTCTCCCTCCTCTAAAAACATCTCATCCCTTATCTCCTCCCTTATCTCATCCTTCTCCCTCCTCTAAAAACATCTCATCCCTTATCTCCTCCCTTATCTCATCCTTCTCCCTCCTCTAAAAACATCTCCTCCCTTATCTCCTCCCTTATCTCATCCTTCTCCCTCCTCTAAAAACATCTCATCCCTTATCTCCTCCCTTATCTCATCCTTCTCCCTCCTCTAAAAACATCTCATCCCTTATCTCCTCCCTTATCTCATCCTTCTCCGTCCTCTAAAAACATCTCATCCCTTATCTCCTCCCTTATCTCATCCTTCTCCCTCCTCTAAAAACATCTTATCCCTTATCTCCTCCCTTATCTCATCCTTCTCCCTCCTCTAAAAACATCTCATCCCTTATCTCCTCCCTTATCTCATCCTTCTCCCTCCTCTAAAAACACCTCATCCCTTACCTCCTCCCTTATCTCATCCTTCTCCCTCCTCTAAAAACATCTCATCCCTTATCTCCTCCCTTATCTCATCCTTCTCCCTCCTCTAAAACCATCTCCTCTTATCCTTCCAGGCTCCACATTCAAGCCTCTGAACCCAGTGAAGAGACTGGACAAGAGGAAGAACAGGAGGACTACTATCATGGGCATACCCCAGCAGGTCCAGAGAGAGCTGGGTACATGTGTAGTCCTTGGATGGCAGCTAGCTTTAACTCTGAGCTTCACTTGACAAAGAAAAGTCACCCAGACCAATAAAGGTCCAGGGTTTTGTAAATAAAGTGATGAATACTCTAAGGCACGTTGACAAAAAAAAGTCCAATCAAATCTTCTGTCATATTTAAATGAGGTGATAAGATGTGTTCCATCTCTATTACCCCTTCTAGCCCTTCACAGTGGCTCCGAATACAAAGTTCATTCCCAGCTCCCTAACGGCTCTGTCGGACAGGGTAGAGACGGCCAATCAGGTGTGGTCGTCATCCCCACCATCGACGGAGAGACCCCTCTAGCCAACTACGAAGGGGCAAGAGTACACCTCTCAGACCTGGAGGTGAGGCTTTCATATGAGCCTGTATCAAAAATCAGGCTTTCAGAGTTATAACTCGGACAAGTACATTTGTTGTGTGCTACTGGTTATAGTGTCGTACTTTCACTTACCGACAGCTACTTGCATGACTAAATTGTAGTTACATTGTATCTCATAACATCGGATTACGATTATTATTTTTTTTTTATTGCCTTGTGCAAATATATTTATATATATATATATTTATTTATAATTACAACTGAACTCACCTAATAGGCATCCAGAGAGGAGCTGTTGAGACACCACCTCCAGTCTGTTTACAGGGACGACCAGGGCTTCAGCCACCACAGGGGACTGGACTCTCGTCTCTCCTCCACCCAGAGGCCCAAGTCTCTGGCCGTGCCGGGCACGACCTCCTCCGGCTCCTCTGGATTCCCCAGCTTCCTCCAGGAGCCACAGGTGAGTCCCGTTCAGAACAGTGTTTGTCACAGTGTTGCTTCCTGCTGGGGTCATCGACACTGAGTGAATTAAACATTAGGAACACCTGCTCTTTCCATGACATAAACTGACCAGGTGAATCCAGGTGAAAGCTGTGATCCCTTTATTGATGTCGTTTTATAAATCCACTTCAATCAGTGTAGATGAAGAGGAGGAGACATGTTAAATAAGGATGTTTAAGCCTTGAGACAATTGAGACATGGATTGTGTATGTGTGCTATTCAGAGGGTGAATGGACAAGACAAAAGATTGAAGTGCCTTTGAACGGGGTATGGTAGTAGGTGTCAGGAACACTGGTTTGTGTCAAGAACTGCAATGGTTTTTAACACTCAACCGTTTCCAGTGTGTATCAAGAATGGTCCACCACCCGAAGGACATCCAGCCAACTTGACACAACTGCATTGGAGTCAACATTGGCCAGCATCCCCGAGGAACGCTTTCGAGACCTTGTAGAATTCATTCACCAACGAATTGAGGCTGTTCTGAGGGCGAAAGGGGCAGGTGCAACTCAATTTTACAAAGATGTTTTGTAAACTCAGTGTCAATGAAAAAAAGCATGCACACATTATTGTAAGTCGCTTTGGATAAAAGTGTCTGTTAAATGGCATCCCTGGAATGACATGATCATCGGATGCTGATGTTAAACCAAGCTTGCTATCTGAACCACTGGACTCAGAACTAAGATCAAAATACTCATTGTGAATGGTTGAATTTTTTTTTAAATTTCACCTTTATTTAACCAGGTAGGCCAGTTGAGAATAAGTTCTCATTTACAATTGCGACCTGACCAAGATAAAGCAAAGCAGTGAGACATAAAACAACACAGAGTTACACATAAACAAACGTACAGTCAGTAACACAATAGAAAAATCTGTATAGTACAGTGTGTGCAAATGTAGTAAGGAGGTAAGGCAATAAACAGGCCATAGTTGTGAAGTAATTACAATTTAGAAAATGAACACTGGAGTGGTAGATGTGTAGATGATGATGTGCAAGTAGAAATACTGGTGTACAAAAGAGCAAAAAAAAAAATAAAAACAATATGGGGATGAGGTAGGTAGTTGGATGGGATATTTACAGATGGGCTGTGTACAGCTGCAGAGATCGGTAAGCTGCTCAGATAGCTGATGCTTAAAGTTAGTGAGGGAGATATAAGTCTCCAACTTCAGCGATTTTAGGAATTTGTTCCAGTCATTGGCAGCAGAGAGGTGGAAGGAAAGACGGCCAAAGTAAGTTTGGGGATGACCAGTGAGATATACCTGCTGGAGCGTGTGCTACGGGTGAGTGTTGTTATGGTGACCAGTGAGCTGAGATAAGGCGGAGCTTTACCTAGCAAAGACTTATTGATGACCTGGAGCCAGTGGGGCTGGCGACGAATATGTAGCGAGGGCCAGCCAACTAGAGCATACAGGTCACAGTGGTGGGTGGTATATGGGGCTTTGGTGCCAAAACGGATGGCACTGTGATAGACTGCATCCAGTTTGGTGAGGAGAGTGTTGGAGGTTATTTTGTAAATTACATCGCCGAAGTCAAGGATTGGTAGGATAGTCAGTTTTACAAGGGTATGTTTGGCAGCATGAGTGAAGGATGCTTTGTTGCGAAATAGGAAGCCGATTCTATAATTCATTTTGGATTGGAGATGATTAATATGAGTCTGGAAGGATAGTTTACCAGTCTAACTAGACACCTAGGTATTTGTAGTTGTCCACATATTCTAAGTCAGAACCGTCCAGAGTAGTGATGCTAGTCGGGCGGGTGGGTGCGGGCAGCGATCGGTTGAAGAGCATGCATTTAGTTTTACTAGCGTTTACAAACAATTGGAGGCCACAGAAGGAGAGTTGTGTGGCATTGAAGCTCGTTTGGAGGTTTGTTAACAGTGTCAATGAAGGGCCAGATGTATACAGAATGGTGTCGTCTGCATAGAGGTAGATCAAGGAATGACCCGCAGCAAGAGCGACATCATTGATACAGTATATAGAGAGAAAAGAGTCGGCCCGAGAACTGAACCCTGTGGTACCCCCATAGAGACTGCCAGAGGTCCAGACAACAGGCCCTCCTGTTGACACACTGAACTATGTCTGAGAAGTAGTTGGTGAACCAGGCGAGGCAGTCATTTGAGGAACCAAGGCTGTTGAGTCTGCCGATAAGAATACAGTGATTGACAGAGTCGAATGCCTTGGTCAGGTCGATGAAGACGTCTGCACAGTACTGTCTTTTATCGATGGCGGTTAAGATATCGTTTAGTACCTTAAGCGTGGTTGACAGTGACCAGCTCGGGAACCGGATTGCACAGTGAAGAAAGTACAGTGGGATTCGAAATGATCAGTGATCTGTTTATTAACTTGGCTTTCGAAGACTTTAGAAAGGCAGAACAGGATGGATGTAGGTCTGTAACAGTTTGGGTCTAGAGTGTCTCCCCCTTTGAAGAGGGGGATGACTGTGGCAGCTTTCCAATCCTTGGGGATCTCAGACAATACGAAAGAGAGGTTGAACAGGCTGGTAATAGGGGTTTCGACAATGGCGGCGGATAGTTTCAGAAATAGAGGGTCCAGATTGTCACGCCCAGCTGATTTGTACGGGTCCAGGTTTTCCAGCTCTTTCAGAACATCTGCTATTCCCTTTGAAGAGGGGGAGAACCGCAACAGCTTTCCAATCTTTAGGAATTTCGGACGATATGAAAGAGAGGTTGAACAGGCTAGTAAACATTTTTAGAAAGATAATGGAATGCTGAGGCTGCAAAATGGCCTCCAGCTCCACATTTGGTCAGACTACAGTATATCTACATAGTATGACAGCTCTGCAGTTCTCTACATAGTATGACTCCTAATGTTGACCCTTGTATTTGCCCCCACCCAGGGTCCGGTGATGTCCATCTCTCCCCAAGCCACTTACATGTCTAAGATTATCCCCAACGCCTACCTGCCGGCCTCCGTCGACGTCATACAGATTGACCGCAGCACCAGCCGTACCCGTGGAAACAAAGGTAATGGAACGGCCCGTACCGTCAGCAAGAGCTGCCTGGCGTCCGGGTCGTCGGACAGCCCTGCGTCGTCGAGGAGGTCGGGCGGTGAAGGTTGCTATGAAGGCGGTGACAGCGGTTCACATGGTGACAGTAGCTCCTGTGACAATGGCTCTAAGGTGACCCCACACTCAGTGACTTCAAGATCCAGCTGGAGCCACTCGCAGTCTTCCGAGACGATCAAGTCCAACTCCTCCGCCATCTCCTCCACGAAGGGGAGCTTCGGACTTGCTAACCCACAGACGGTGAGCCTCGTTGGGCAGGAGACACAGCCGCAGAAGCCTGGTGCTGGGGACCAGGACAAGGTGAGCCTACAAAGCTCCGCTAGCTGGGTCAGCAGCACTAGTAGGGGTACTGGTACTGCGACCGCTCAGGGGGTCCTATCTGGATCTGGGGGGATGAGCGATGTTGGAGGAGACTCTTTCAGATTCTCTCGCTGTCTGTCGATCATGAAGACCAAGTTGCCCCCGGCTCCCCCCAGGAGAACCAACTCACTGCACCATGAGAAGATGATAAAGAGGCGAGTGGTGGAGATTAAAGACCTCAGTGACTCTGCGGGTGGGAAGTTGGAGGCTGCTGAGGACACAAGCTTAGTTACGATCGAGATCTCTAAAGAGCTCTACAAAGAAATCACAAAGAGCTCTGCCCCTGAATCCAAATCATCTGGGTTTAACTCTTTAGATGATACCAGATCTTCCGCAGCATCTAGTCCTCTGAGTCCCACACAGGCCTCCCGTGGAGGTAGTGGCAAATCAGAGGGGCCAGTGTCCAGCAGCTCTTCCCCCCAGAAAGCCCCATCAGAAGAGGGTACATTTGAAAGGACCATGTCCCCCTCCAGTGGGTACTCCAGCCAGAGTGGTACACCGACACTTTCCCCCAAGGGGATCCTCCCTTCCATCTCCCCAGGTAAACAGAAGAAGTATCCTGTCAAACCGGAACGATCTGGTTCAAGAGCTTCCTTCTCTGCAGCCTCAGTCTCCTCTTCGCTCACCTCCCTGTCTTCACTCACCTCAGAACACGTCAATCGAGAGGCCTCGAAAAACAGTTTTAACCCTCTTCAGCCGGCCTCCCTACCCCCGGCTGTTATGAGAATAGAAGATCCAGAAACGGTGACCCCGGTCCGTTTCTCTCCATCCATGGCGATCAGTGAGCTGCTTAACATTCCGCCACCCCCCCAAAATCAAAGCCCCTTCCCCGCCACCCCCGGAGACCTGGGTCCACAACAGACACACCTTCGAACTGCTGTGTGGGCCTTGCCCCAACGTCAACAGGCTAGCACAGCTCCAGGAGCAACAGGAACTAAAAGAGCAAGCTGCCATGATTGAGCAAAAGCAGGAACCTCAAACTAAAGCTAGCAAGGAGTCTGAAGGCTCGAACAAAAAGCAGGCTACGGTAGAAGAAGTTACTTTGACAAAATCAGAAAGCAAATACATTGTTCCCCGAGACAAGACCGAGCCTATGTTAGAGCCGGCACCTGAGGTATCGGAGAGCACAGAAAGTCAAACGAAAGAACAAGGAAGCCTGGCGGTGATCGCAGAGAAGGTAAAAGCAAGTGTAGAGATCCAGGACCAGAAGCAGGAACAGAGTAGTAGTAGCAGTAGTAGTGTTGCACAGGTCAAGGATCAAGAAGAGAGGCTAGAGACACAAGTTAGTTTAACAATGATTCCAAAGAAGGAACCCCCTCCTGTCATGAAGAAAAGTACTCATAGAAAAGAAGCTAAAGTTCAATTAACAGCAGACACACAACAAAAGTCGCCATTTGATGAGGTCACAGTAGAGGTGAAGGTAGAGTCCCCCAGCAAGAGTGAGAAGTGTTCTCCACAGGCTGAGGTAGTCGCTAAGGAAGTTGAGGTTGAGATAGCAGCTAAGGAGGTCGAAGGTTGGAGTGCTACTGAAAACACTATAGAGGAAAGTCCCACCAAATCTACACAGACCCTTGCCGTGGAGCCTCCCAAAGTGGACCGGGTCTCCCCTCCAGCCTCCCCTCCCCCTTCCCACCACCCTCCTCCACCTCCTTCTAAGACACCTCCCTACTCTGTGGCCCCTCCCCCACCTGAGGTTGAGGAGGAGTGTGAGGAAGAGATTCCCATAATACAGTCCTGCTGGCCCCCTCCACCCCCACCAGAGGAGCCAGCAGATTCAGTCTTTGAAGAGATGGACTTTCCACCTCCTCCCCCTCCCTTCATGACGGAGAGCTTGCCAGATGTGGTGGAGACATGTAACACAGTCGCTGATGTCCAGGAGGCGTCCATTATAGCTCTGGATGGGGAGGAGGTTAAGGAAACCGTGAATGTTTTCACTGTCGCAACTGTGAATGGGGAAACTACAGATCTTTCACCCATTTCCACTCAAATGGAGCCAAAAGAGGATAAACCTGAAAGGGTGATTCTGAACTCTAATGCTCTAATCCCAACTGATGAAACCAGATTTGAGGAATCTGAATCAGCTGAGCTCCAATTAATTCCTTCAGATGATTCAGCTGTCGTTTCTCCAGTTCAGCCCAATGAAAAAGAGGCAGAGGTCAAGCAATCTGCCCAGAAACCAATCACAATGCAAGACACCCCACAACCAACAGAAACTTCTCCTGAGTCACAGGAAGTCCCGCCCTTACCAGAGGATGTCCCTCCCTCACACCAGGAAGCTCCTCCTCCTCCTCCACCAATGACAACAGCCTTGGTGCCCCCATCAAGTATTCCTCCTCCACCTCCTATCAATGTCCCCCTCCCTCCCCGTGTACAATTTGAGGATCTGATGCCCTCTGAGCTCCCTAACAGTGCCCCACGTCCACCACCCATTAACATCCCTCTCCCACCCCCTCTCCCAACTGAGAACCAACCCCCTGTGATCTTCAGGAGACAGCCCAGCTTGGCGAACAGAGAGACCAGGAGCAAAGAGCTTCTGTCTAGGCACAAGAGTGTCCCTATTCCCAAAGAAGATGCCAACATTCCACTGGTCACACCCTCTCTGCTTCAAATGGTACGTCTCAGATCGGTCAACGTTGGCGAAGACTACGTTAAAGCGCTTTCTGACGACAACAATTCCAACAGTGGGAAACCACCTGCTCAGGATCAGAGTTCAACCCAAATCCAAACCCAAGGATCGCAGAACATAACACCCCAAAAACCAATTCGGAGATCCCTGTCACTAAAATCCACACCTCGGCCACTGAAGTCGTCACCGGTGACGCTCATCGCCCCCTCGATGAGTATGCAGGAAGCTATCCGAATGAAGACAGCAGCCATGTCTTCCAGAGATAATCTTCCAACACGCTTTAGAATGCCATCCTCCACCTCAATTCCCAGTTGCAGTGGGGGTAAATCAGGAATGTTATCCCCATTGTTACCAGAAGGAGGTGAGATGCTAAAGACCCCCACCACCACCACTGCTAGCTTCATCTTCTCCAGGAGCTCAAAGAAGGTTGTCATAGAAACGCCTGCCTCCTCCTCCCCCGAGGTACAGGCGAGCCTAAAGCAGAGCCTAGCTGCGGAACTCAAGCGCTTTTCCGAACAATCTATGGCTTCCACAGTCGCTAATGGCAACGTTGGAAGAACTGGGATTCCGAGGAGAATTCCGCCACCCGTGGCTAAGAAACCAGCTCACACCTTGGAGAAGCCTGTGTGTTCTACACTGAGGAGCACTCCGTCTCCAAGGGGAACAGAAGCTAACGGAGAGACAGAAACAGCGCAACCTGCGGGCCAGCAAGCACTGACAGAGGAGAGCAAGTAAGAACATCAGCGCTACACTTAGAATAGGATTTTGTCTGCATGTTAATAACTACACCTCCTTGAAAAGACAAGCTGTAAAGCAAATGTAATTTGTTTATTTCAGGTAGTAATGCAGGTAGTGCATCAAATTTATTTTTATTTAACTAGGCAAGTCAGTTAAGAACAAATTCTTATTTTCAATGACGGCCTAGTGGGTTAACTGCCTGTTAAGGGGCGGAATGACAGATTTGTACCTTGTCAGCTTGGGGATTTGAACTTGCAACCTTTTGGTTACTAGTCCAACACTCTAACCACTAGGCTACCCTGCCTCCCCCATAATCTTGCAGTGATTATGTTTCATTGAATGCTTATAAATAATTTAAAGACGAACACCACGCTTTCTCTCACACACACACACAACATATCATAGGGCTCTGGTCACAGGTAGTGCACTATATATAGGGAATAAGGTGCCTATTGGGACGCACTGACTTCTAAGTTTAACATATTTCCACTGTTTTCCAGGTGAAATGGAGACGTCTAACATTGTGGAAGCACCATTGCGCTTTTGAAAAAGACTGGATTCTTGTGGAATGGGACTAAGACGGATGAACAAATCAAGGACTGCAAGAACCTGAGAAACATGGGGGGGGGAGAGAGAGAGAGAGGGGGAGAGAGAGAGAGGGAGAGAGAATAATGAGAGTAGAGAGAGAGAGTCAACTCAGAGTTAAAATGTCTTCAAAAGGCCTTTATATTTTTGCAAAAAAGATGGCATTGGTCCCCATTTCTTTTCAAAGCAAAGCTTTATTTTGGGAGTATTTGTCTAAAACAGAGGTCCAGTGAGGATGTATTCAATCCGTATCGTGGAAGTTTAAAGACAATGTTCCAGCATTAGAGGAGACTGCCTTCACCGTAAACGCTCAGTCGGAAAAATACCTTTAAAAATACCTTTAAAAGCGATTCAGCGCCACAGATAGAATAGAGAGCCCTTAATCTGCTCTAGGAAAGTGCAACCATCAGGACAAAGGACAAACTGCGGCTGGATTTTGTAAATACAGCACAAAAGGCTGTGCTTGTAGTAGAGGTCATCCAGAGGTCATCCAGAGGTCATCCAGAGGTTAAAAAAAAAAAGGTAGCAGTCACTGCAGTTGAGAAAGAAAAAACAAGACGACAATTAAAAGAAAAAAAATCTTTATAAAGATTCCCTTTTGGAGACAAACAATCACTGAATTTTTTTTATTAATTCATTAATTATCTTATTTCCTAATGGAATTCCCAGAATTTATCTTTTGATCTCGTCGATCAATCAATCAATTCATTTGTGGTGTCAATCAATCAATTAACACCACATTTTACTGCGCCTATCCGGGGTGTGTGTCAATCAATGTGTTATTTTTGTTTTTTGACCAATTAGCCCACAAATTATTGACGCTTAGGTAGGGTAGTGCATGAGAAAAAATACCGTTTATATATTAGACCTATTGTCAAATTTATTTTATTTTTTATTACAAAATGTAAAAAATCACTTTGTAAGATAATGAAGCTTTTAAAGTTTAGGCAAGAAAACCTTTTATCCTTCTGAAAACTAACGTTCAACGAAATGAGCTGCTTCCCAATTCTAGATCGCTTGGCCTGCATCCCAAATGGCACATGCATTCCCCACACAGTAGTATGGTGGCAGCAGATAGCATTGTGGTCAGAGCGTTTGGCCAGGAACTGAAAGTTTGCTGGTTTGAATACCTGAGCCGACAAGGTGAATAATTGTTAGTTTTTTTTGCACCAGGGGTACTGTACTACTATGGCTGACCGTGTAAAACACCACGTTTTACTGCGCCTATCCGATGTGTGTCAATAAAACGATATATTTTTTTTTAAGTTTAAATGTTGTAAACCAGAGAATATAGTGTATTTTTGGGACACAACCCAAGCAGATAGGCACAATATGGCTATTCCTTATAGTTACTTACAGTAAACACCATTCCCATGTGTTCAAAAGACAATATTGATGGCTTTTCTGTTACTTAACCATTTCCTGTTTTATTAATATGTCTTTAAGTTGCTTTAAAAACAACGTTCTTTATTAGTCCTGCGTCAGCATTATTAACATCGTCTGTCATTTCACAACCAATTATTAAACCTTTGGTTTGAGTTCAACTGATTCATCAAAATGTCTTGTTTCTGTGGATGGCCTTACAGAGTCAGTTTTACTTCATGAAATCCACAGGCCTGTGGATCGTAACTACGGAAACAGTGAGTGTAAATGGTAAACTATTCCCTACATGGTGAACAACTTTTGGAACGTACCTTGTGAACAGTAGTGCACTAAAGTATTCAGACCCCTTCCCTTTTTTCACATTTTGTTACGTCACATTATTCTAAAATGTATAAAACAAATCATTACAAAATGTCCTCAATCTACACACAATACCCCATAATGACAAAGCAGTTGTTTTTTTTGTGTTGTTTTTTTGCTAATTAATAAAAAGAAAATAACTTATTTACATAAGTATTCAGACCCTTTGATTATGAGACTCGAAATTGAGTTCAGGTGCATCCTGTTTCCATTGATCATCCTTGAGATGTTTCTACAACTTGATTGGAGTCCACCTGTGGTAAATTCAATTGTTAACACATGCTAGGGAAAGGTACACACCTGTCCCACAGTTGACAGTGCATGTCAGAGCAAAAACCAAGCAATGAGGTCAAAGGAATTGTCCGTAGAGCTCAGAGACAGGATTGTGTCGAGGCACAGATCTGGGGAAGGGGACCAAAAAATATTCTGCAGCATTGAAGGTCCCCAAGAACACAGTGGTCTCCATCATTCTTAAATGGAAGAAGTTTGGAAACACCAAGATTCTTCCTAGAGCTGGCCGCCTGGCCAAACTGAGCAATCGGGGGAGAAGGTAGCTTAGTGGTTAGAGCGTTGGACTGGTAACCAGAAGGTTGCAAGATTGAATCCCAGAGCTGACAAGGTAAAAATCTGTCGTTCTGCCCCTGAACAAGGCAGTTAACCCACTGTTCCTAGGCCAGTTAACCCACTGTTCCTAGACCAGTTAACCCACTGTTCCTAGACCAGTTAACCCACTGTTCCTAGACCAGTTAACCCACTGTTCCTAGACCAGTTAACCCACTGTTCCTAGACCAGTTAACCCACTGTTCCTAGACCAGTTAACCCACTGTTCCTAGACCAGTTAACCCACTGTTCCTAGACCAGTTAACCCACTGTTCCTAGACCAGTTAACCCACTGTTCCTAGACCAGTTAACCCACTGTTCCTAGACCAGTTACCCACTGTTCCACTGTTCCTAGACCAGTTAACCCACTGTTCCTAGACCAGTTAACCCACTGTTCCTAGGCCGTCATTGAAAGTAAGAATTTGTTCTTAACTGACTTGTCTAGTTAAATAACAGTAAAAAAAAGGGCCTTGGTCAGGGAGGTGAACAAGAACCTGATGGTCACTCTGACAGAGCTCCGAGTTCCTCTATGGAGGAAGAAGAACAACCAATCCCTGCAGCACTACCAATGAGGAAGCCACTCCTCAGTAAAAGGGACATGACAGCCTGCTTGGAGTTTGCCAAAAGGCACCTAAAGGACTCTCAGACTGTGAGAAACAATATTATCTGGTCTGATGAAACCAAGACTGAACTCTTTGGCCTGAATGACAAGCGTCACCTCTGGAGGAAACCTGGTACCATCCCTACGGTGAAGCATGGTGGTGGCATCATCATGTCTGGAGGAAACCTGGTACCATCCCTACGGTGAAGCATGGTGGTGGCAGCATCATGTCTGGAGGAAACCTGGTACCATCCCTACGGTGAAGCATGGTGGTGGCAGCATCATGTCTGGAGGAAACCTGGTACCATCCCTACGGTGAAGCATGGTGGTGGCATCATCATGTCTGGAGGAAACCTGGTACCATCCCTACGGTGAAGCATGGTGGTGGCAGCATCACCTCTGGAGGAAACCTGGTACCATCCTTACAGTGAAGCATGGTGGTGGCAGCATCACCTCTGGAGGAAACCTGGTACCATCCCTACGGTGAAGCATGGTGGTGGCAGCATCACGTCTGGAGGAAACCTGGTACCATCCCTACGGTGAAGCATGGTGGTGGCAGCATCATGCCCTGGGGATGTGTTTCAGCGGCAGGGACTGGGAGACTAGTCAGGATTGAAGGAAAGATGAACGGAGCAGAGTACAGAGAGATCCTTGATGAAAACCTGCTCAGGACCTCAGACTGGGGCAAAGATTCACCTTCCAACAGGACAATGACCCTAAGCACACACCGAAGACAATACAGGAGTGGCTTCGGGACAAGTCCTTGAGTGGCCCAGCCAGAGCCCGGACTTGAACCTGATCGAGCATCTCTGGAGAGACCTGAAAATAGCTGTGCACCGACGCTCCCCATCCAACCTGACAGAGCTTGAGAGGATCTGCAGAGAAGAATGGGAGAAACTCCCCAAATACAGGGGTGCCAAGAAAAGTCAAGGCTGTAATCGCTGTCAGAGATGCATCAACTAAGTACTGAAGAATGAGTCTGAATACATATGCAAATGTGATCTTTTTTAAATGTTATTATTTATACGTTTGCAAAAAAGTCTACAAAAAACTGGTTTTGCTTTGTTATTATGGGGTAGTGTGTGTAGAATGATGGGGGGGGGAACAATTTAATCAATTTTAGAATAAAACTAACATAACAAAATGCAGAAAAAGTGAAGGGGTCTGAATACTTTCCTAATGCACCGTATATAGTGAGCCATATGGAACTCAGTACTACTAGAGTCGAAGGCTATAGTATCCCTGGACTGAGGGGAGACGATAGTGTACATAGGGAGCTATATGGGACTCGATACTATAGCCTTCAGCTCTAATAGTATCACTGGACTGAGGAGAGACGATGGTGTACATAGGGAGCTATATGGGACTCAGTACTACTAGAGACGAAGGCTATAGTATCACTGGACTGAGGGGAGACGATAGTGTACATAGGGAGCTATATGGGACTCAGTACTACTAGAGACGAAGGCTATAGAATCACTGGACTGAGGGGAGACGATAGTGTACATAGGGAGCTATATGGGACTCAGTACTACTAGAGACGAAGGCTATAGTATCACTGGACTGAGGGGAGACGATGGTGTACATAGTGAGCTACAGTGCCTTGCGAAAGTATTCGGCCCCCTTGAACTTTGCGACCTTTTGCCACATTTCAGGCTTCAAACATAAAGATATAAAACTGTATTTTTTTGTGAAGAATCAACAACAAGTGGGACACAATCATGAAGTGGAACGACATTTATTGGATATTTCAAACTTTTTTAACAAATCAAAAACTGAAAAATTGGGCGTGCAAAATTATTCAGCCCCTTTACTTTCAGTGCAGCAAACTCTCTCCAGAAGTTCAGTGAGGATCTCTGAATGATCTAATGTTGACCTAAATGACTAATGATGATAAATACAATCCACCTGTGTGTAATCAAGTCTCCGTATAAATGCACCTGCACTGTGATAGTCTCAGAGGTCTGTTAAAAGCACAGAGAGCATCATGAAGAACAAGGAACACACAAGGCAGGTCCGAGATACGGTTGTGAAGAAGTTTAAAGCCGGATTTGGATACAAAAATATTTCCCAAGCTTTAAACATCCCAAGGAGCACTGTGCAATGTGAAGCCTGAAATGTGGCAAAAGGTCGCAAAGTTCAAGTGCTAGTTTGAGCATAGTAATAAAGTGGAATGGAAAATCTTTAGGAAGTGAATCTAAGCAAATAGATGTATTCAATACACTAGTACTAAACATGAGCATTTAACATAAAAACATCTCTATATTCAGTACTTTGATCTTCGACAAGGTTTATGTGAGCTATGGTCATACTTAACGTGCATTTAACATAAAAACATCTCTATGGGCCTCCCAGGTGGCGCAGTGGTCTAAGGCATCGCAGTGCTAGCTGTGCCATCAGAGACTCTGGGTTCGAGCCCAGGCTCTGTCGCAGCCGGTCACGACCGGGAAGTCCATGGGGCGACGCACAATCGGCCTAGCATCGTCCGGGTTAGGGAGGGTTTGGCTAGTAGGGATATCCTTGTCTCATCGCGCACCAGCGACTGCTGTGGCGGGCCGGGCCAGTGCACGCTAACCAGGTCGCCAGGTGCATCGGTGTTTCCTCTGACACATTGGTGCGGCTGGCTTCCGGGTTGGATGCGCGCTGTGTTAAGAAGCAGAGTGACTTGGTTGGGTTGTGTTTCGGAGGACACATGGCTTTTGACCTTCGTCTCTCCCGAGCCCGTACGGGAGTTGTAGCGACGAGACAATATAGTCACTACTAACTACTAACACTACTCACTACTAACATACCACGATATTGGGGAGAAAAATAAAAATAATAATAACATCTCTATATTCAGTATTTTGATTTTCGACAAGGTTTATTTGAGCTGTGGTCATACTAAACATGTGCATTTAACATAAAAACTCACTTGACTTACCTCTAACCTGTAAAACTATAATATATATTACCTCTGTTATTAGGTAACGTTAGTTACTGTGGCGAGCTTCCACCTCAGATAGTCAAGTACTGGAATACATTTAGTTGACAGATTTGTTTTTGCATTGTTTTGCTAGCTCCACCTCATTTAGCTAGACAGCTAAGTTGACAGCTAATGTTTGCTGAAAAATCAATGTCCCTGTATTTGTGTGTGTGTGTGTGTGTGTGTGTGTGTGTGTGTGTGTGTGTGTGTGTGTGTGTGTGTGTGTGTGTGTGTTTGTTGACAAAGCATACAAGGCGGGTAGCTTGTTTTAACGCCAACTGATAGATTTGGGTTCAGTTGTCTTAACAAAACAAAATCTTCATCCGTGAAAATGTTTTCATCCTGGAGGAGACTGTTCAGGAGGCAGAGGAGATACATGCAAATCCATGTTATTTCTAAGGCGATTGTTAATTTAAAGTATATGCAGTGATTCTTGAATAGAACTATAGCCTAACAGATACCGTAATAGTTTTCTACCAACAGGAAAGAACGGTTAGTACAGCATGCCAAACTGACCCCCTGGGTGCCAGAGTGTTCCTGTGCTGCGGTGGAGAAGAGGTCCACCGGGACCCTCACTAAAGAGGTCCACCGGGAACATCACTAAAGAGGTTTACTGGGACCATCACTAAAGAGGTCCACCGGGACCATCACTAGAGGTCCACCGGGACCATCACTAGAGGTCCACCGGGACCATCACTAAAGAGGTCCACCGGAACCATCACTAAAGAGGTCCACCGGAACCATCACTAGAGGTCCACCGGGACCATCACTAGAGGTCCACCGGGACCATCACTAGAGGTCCACCGGGACCCTCACTAAAGAGGTCCACCGGGACCATCACTAAAGAGGTTTACCGGGACCATCACTAAAGAGGTCCACCGGGACCATCACTAGAGGTCCACCGGGACCATCACTAGAGGTCCACCGGGACCATCACTAGAGGTCCACCGGGACCATCACTAGAGGTCCACCGGGACCATCACTAGAGGTCCACCGGGACCATCACTAGAGGTCCACCGGGACCATCACTAAAGAGGTCCACCGGTACCATCACTAAAGAGGTCCACCGGTACCATCACTAAAGAGGTCCATCGGGACCATCACTAAAGAGGTCCACCGGGACCATCACTAAAGAGGTTGGGGACCAGCTTGATTGAGCTCACGTCCATCAGTACAACCGAGTCCTAACCCTATACACCACAAATGGAGCTGACGGAGAGAGAGATCAGTGAAGACCAGAACTACACCACAGATGGAGCTGACGGAGAGAGAGATCAGTGAAGACCAGAACTACACCACAGATGGAGCTGACGGAGAGAGAGATCAGTGAAGACCAGATCTACACCACAGATGGAGCTGACGGGGAGAGATCAGTGAAGACCAGAACTACACCACAGATGGAGCTGATGGAGAGAGATCAGTGAAGACCAGGACTACACCACAGATGGAGCTGATGGAGAGAGAGATCAGTGAAGACCAGAACTACACCACAGATGGAGCCGACGGAGAGAGAGATCAGTGAAGACCAGAACTACACCACAGATGGAGCTGACGGAGAGAGAGATCAGTGAAGACCAGGACTACACCACAGATGGAGCTGATGGAGAGAGAGATCAGTGGACCAGAACTACACCACAGATGGAGCTGATGGAGAGAGATCAGTGGACCAGAACTACACCACAGATGGAGCTGATGGAGAGAGATCAGTGAAGACCAGAACTACACCACAGATGGAGCTGATGGAGAGAGATCAGTGGACCAGAACTACACCACAGATGGAGCTGACGGAGAGAGAGATCAGTGAAGACCAGTACTACACCACAGATGGAGCTGACGGAGAGAGAGATCAGTGAAGACCAGGACTACACCACAGATGGAGCTGACGGAGAGAGAGATCAGTGAAGACCAGGACTACACCACAGATGGAGCTGACGGAGAGAGATCAGTGGACCAGAACTACACCACAGATGGAGCTGATGGAGAGAGATCAGTGGACCAGAACTACACCACAGATGGAGCTGACGGAGAGAGAGATCAGTGAAGACCAGAACTACACCACAGATGGAGCTGACGGAGAGAGAGATCAGTGAAGACCAGAACTACACCACAGATGGAGCTGACGGAGAGAGATCAGTGAAGACCAGAACTACACCACAGATGGAGCTGACGGAGAGAGATCAGTGAAGACCAGAACTACACCACAGATGGAGCTGACGGAGAGAGATCAGTGAAGACAAGGACTACACCACAGATGGAGCTGATGGAGAGAGAGATCAGTGAAGACCAGGACTACACCACAGATGGAGATGACGGAGAGAGAGATCAGTGAAGACCAGAACTACACCACAGATGGAGCTGACGGACAGAGATCAGTGAAGAACAGAACTACACCATAGATGGAGCTGACAGAGAGAGAGATCAGTGAAGACCAGAACTACACCACAGATGGAGCTGACACAGATGGAGCTGACGGAGAGAGAGATCAGTGAAGACCAGAACTACACCACAGATGGAGCTGACGGAGAGAGAGATTAGTGAATACCAGAACTACACCACAGATGGAGCTGACAGAGAGAGATCAGTGGACCAGAACTACACCACAGATGGAGCTGATGGAGAGAGATCAGTGAAGACCAGAACTACACCACAGATGGAGCTGACGGAGAGAGATCAGTGAAGACCAGAACTACACCACAGATGGAGCTGACACAGATGGAGCTGACGGAGAGAGAGATCTGTGAAGACCAGAACTACACCACAGATGGAGCTGACGGAGAGAGAGATCAGTGAATACCAGAACTACACCACAGATGGAGCTGACGGAGAGAGATCAGTGAAGACCAGAACTACACCACAGATGGAGCTGACAGAGAGAGATCAGTGGACCAGAACTACACCACAGATGGAGCTGATGGAGAGAGATCAGTGGACCAGAACTACACCACAGATGGAGCTGACGGAGAGAGAGATCAGTGAAGACCAGTACTACACCACAGATGGAGCTGACGGAGAGAGAGATCAGTGAAGACCAGGACTCGCTGTATGAACCTGAGAGCTCAGAATCACAATCATCGCAGTGCGAGCCAAGATATACTATCGATCACTTTGGGGGAGCGGGGTGGTGTTCCCGAAAAATGGAGAAGGAGCAGGTCAAAAGAGAGTTCAAAAGATATACCCCGTCCATAAATGGAATCGGAGTGGAATTGTTAATTTTTTCAATGGATGTGCTACCTTGTCCCGGTTCTGCTGTTTCGACTCTCTCTCTCTCAACCTATTGATGCTCAGCTATGAAAAGCCAACTGACATTTGCTCCTGAGGTGTTGAACTGTTGCACACTCTATAACCACTGTGGTGTTGAACTGTTGCACACTCTATAACCACTGTGGTGTTGAACTGTTGCACCCTCTATAACCACTGTGGTGTTGAACTGTTGCACACTCTATAACCACTGTGGTGTTGAACTGTTGCACACTCTATAACCACTGTGGTGTTGAACTGTTGCACACTCTATACCCACTGTGGTGTTGAACTGTTGCACCCTCTATAACCACTGTGGTGTTGAACTGTTGCACACTCTATAACCACTGTGGTGTTGAACTGTTGCACCCTCTATAACCACTGTGGTGTTGAACTGTTGCACACTCTATAACCACTGTGGTTATTATTTTGATGTAAAAAAAATATACATTTGATCGATTACTATGCTGGATGCTGTGTATTCACTAACTGTCTGAGGGACATTTTATATAGTATCTGTAACATATTTAGGTGTGTATTTAATCCTCATCTTAACGTCTTAAAGTGTCAATCAACAGTAGAAACAATAACAAGGTGTCTCCCTGCTCCTCTTTGGGTAAAAAGCTGAGGGACGGGGCTGGAGAAATATAACCACTCTCAAAGCTACAAGATGCAAGGACTGACCATCCATGGCCTAAAAATTGTAATCCTGTTTCTGTGATTGGTTTCCACTACCATGTAGCCAGTTCGCTTTGGATAAAGACATCTGCTAAATGGCAAATATCATTAAACTCTGCCAACTAGCTGGCCAGTGTAGTTACCATTCCTTTCCAATAGATGGCAGCCAAAGCTAGTTGAAGTCACGACCCCTAGCAACAGGGACACAGGATGAGTGCTCGTTGAAAGTAGTTGTATCTGGTTATGCTTGAACCTGTTGTTATAGTGGACAAGCTACCTAATACTATTTTTACAAGCTAACTAATACTATTTTTACAAGCTAACTAATACTATTTTTACATAAGGCGTAGGCGTTGAAAAAAAAAATACCATGTTGTCATGTTGCTACTATGCTGTGTTGTCATGTGTTGTTGCCATGCTACGTTGTCGTCTTTATGTAGTGTTGTTGTTTTCTCTTGTCGTGATGCGTTTTCTGTCCTATATATATATATATATATATTAATCCCAGCTCCCATAGGAGGCCTTTTGGTAGGCCGTCATTGTAAATAAGACTTTGTTCTTAACTGACTTGCCTAGTTAAAGGTAAAATAAAATAAATACGAAATTAACTTTGCCATTGCTTCTGAGTATGTGCGCTTTATGGACGAAACGACACACGCAGACCCTCTAACTGAGGTGTGTCAGACGGCAAATCTGTGTTAGTTACCGCTACGAGAACAAACTTTTTGATCTGGGGCAACGATCGGCTCAAACATGAATGGCTTCAGCAGGTTTATTGGCTCCCTAACTAACATTATTTCATTCTCATCTAATTCTCAGACTCGGGAGCTACTCGGTAACTTCAGCCATTTTGTAAAATTCCAAACGGTTCTCTACTGCCAGTGATGTGACAATGCCAATATGTTGATTTACAGTTAGCTGGCGTTCTAAATCATAGTGTTCCCATTCCCCTTTAATTAATGACAGAATGCGAGTGATGTTGCCATGGTGATGTGTGGGGGAGAGGGAGGAGGGGATGTAGCTGAGCAAGGAGAGAACGTGTCAGTGTATTGAGAGAGAGAGAGAGAGAGAGAGAGAGAGACAGAGAGAGAGAGAAAGGAGACAGAAAGACAGAGAGAGAGAGAGAGAGAGAGAGAGAGAGAGAGAGAGAGAGAGAGAGAGAGAGAGAGAGAGAAAGGAGACAGAAAGAGAGAGAGAGAGAGAGAGAGAGAGAGAGAGAGAAAGGAGACAGAAGAGAGAGAGAGAGAGAGAGAGAGAGAGAGAGAGAGAGAGAGAGAGAGAGAGAGAGAGAGAGAAAGGAGACAGAAAGAGAGAGAGAGAGAGAGAGAGAGAGAGAGAGAGAGAGAAAGGAGACAGAAAGAGAGAGAGAGAGAGAGAGAGAAAGGAGACAGAAAGAGAGAGAGAGAGAGAGAGAGAAAGGAGACAGAAAGAGAGAGAGAGAGAGAGAGAGAAAGGAGACAGAAAGAGAGAGAGAGAGAGAGAGAGAGAGAGAGAGAGAGAAAGGAGACAGAAAGACAGAGAGAGAGAGAGAGAAAGGAGACAGAAAGACAGAGAGAGAGAGAGAGAGAGAAAGAAGACAGAAAGACAGAGAGAGAGAGAGAGAAAGAAGACAGAAAGACAGAGAGAGAGAGAGAGAGAGAGAGAGAGAGAGAGAGAGAGAAAGGAGACAGAAAGACAGAGAGAGAGAGAGAGAGAGAAAGGAGACAGAAAGACAGAGAGAGAGAGAGAGAGAGAGAGAGAGAGAAAGAAGACAGAAAGACAGAGAGAGAGAGAGAGAGAGAGAGAGACAGAGAGAGAGAGAAAGAAGACAGAAAGACAGAGAGAAAGGAGACAGAAAGACAGAGAGAGAGAGAGAGAGAGAGAGAGAGAAAGAAGACAGAAAGACAGAGAGAGAGAGAGAGAGAGAGAGAGAGAGAGAGAGAGAGACAGAGAGAGAGAGTGTAATGTTTCCCTGTCTTAGCTGATGTTGCCGCCCTTCCGTGTTTTAAAGGTGACGTGTCCCAGTTTGGTCATCAGGCGTTTGTCCTGTCACTGGGCTACACTCTCTCCTGACATCTTCAGGTCCACCTGGAGAGAGACACAGACAGAAACCCTCAGTATACTGGGTTACACACCATCCTGACACCTTCAGGTCCACCTGGAGAGAGACACAGACAGAAACCCTCAGTATACTGGGTTACACACCATCCTGACACCTTCAGGTCCACCTGGAGAGAGACACAGACAGAAACCCTCAGTATACTGGGTTACACACCATCCTGACACCTTCAGGTCCACCTGGAGAGAGACACAGACAGAAACCCTCAGTATACTGGGTTACACACCACCCTGATACCTTCAGGTCCACCTGGAGAGAGTCAGACAAACAGACAATATACTGTGACATTGACATTCACTAAGAAGTAGCAAAGTATCTTGGCTATTGATCTGTGCCTTAAAATCTTTGGTGTGACTTACTACCATATACGGGCATATGAATGTATAAGGAAAGGCCTAGCTGATGGCCTCATTTCAAGATGGCTGCCACCTACATTCCGGTTAGCTTTGTAAAGCATCAATGGAATAAATGGAATATGTTGATACACACCGAAAGCCGGGACTCCACAGATCATGAGGATACTTTATTTGTCTGCCTGTGACCTACCGTTATTGATCATCAGCCCCGAGAGTCAAAAAGTTTATTTTACACAACGTTTTCAGCAAACATCTTACAAGGTAAGTTTATATTTGGTTCTGTGTTTGAGCTGTAGTTACATGAGGGGGTATCAAATGAATCCCTAGGTTGGTAGGGACACATCTAGCCTATTGCCAATGGTATCTGATGAAGTATGACCTCATGGCAACATTGAATGTCCACAGAGTGACTATCTTTGCACATAAAACATATGACATTGCCTGCTTACGTGCTTGTAGGCATCGATGACACAGGGGATTGGCTACTATGGCACCTTAACAGTCTTGTAGCCAATGAGATAAGCTGTCCAGGGATATGCAGTTGACCTGGGTGGGAGAAAGAAGAACCTAGAACCTTTTTATGTGTCATGTGAACTATTGCTACCTGGCTCAGAGACAAGACGCACTTAAAGCACGTTACATTGTAAACAGCCTATTGTTTTAATAGCGTCGCTATAGAATAAAAGATGGCTTCTCAAGGCATAAAAAACTAAATATCAAACAGGAAGCTAAAACAGAAGGCAGCGATGAATAAGTATACCGATATAGAAGCTTCGAATAAAATACGGGTCGGACTCGGATCAGGGGAGCGAATTTGGACAACGAGGATTTCGACACGGTCGACTAAGATTTCTTTCTAGAAGGATTGGATCCACTTTCAGATCTGTAAGTAAATTATTTTCATGGCTTTATAAAGTAAATTTTATATATATATATATATATATATATATATATATATATATATATATTTTTTTTTTTTTGTGTGTGTGTTCTCTTTTTTTATCTGGTCAGAGAGAGACTGCTTCACAGACTAACACAACATGTACAAGCTACGGTGAAAGTGAAATCTAATTATCTAGACCTGGGACACAAACACCATTTGTAAATAGCTCTGTTTTTTCTTTCTATTTTTGCACCTCTTTTAGTGAAGGACACTAAAAACTTTTATAAACTTGTTTGTGTTTGATATATTTCTTTCATATAAACAAGAAATGTCCCTTTTTCAGGACCCTGTCTTTCAAAGATAATTCGTAAAAATCTAAATAACTTCACAGACCTTCATTGTAAAGGGTTTAAACTGTTTCCCATGTTTGTTCAATGAATCATAAACAATTAATGAACATGCACCTGTGGAACGGTCGTTTAAGACACTATCAGCTTACAGACGGTAGGCAATTAAGGTCACAGTTATGAAAACTTAGTAGAAAGGTCTCTTTAGTGTCCTGACTCTGAAAAACACCAAAAGAAAGATATCCAGGGTCCTTGCTCATCTGTGTGAACGTGCCTTAGGCATGCTGCAAGGAGGCATGAGGACTGCAGATGTGGCCAGGGCAATAAATTGCAATGTCCGTACTGTGAGACGCCTAAGACAGCGCAACAGGGAGACAGGATGGACAGATGATAGTCCTTGCAGTGGCAGACCACGTGTAACAACACCTGCACAGGATCGGTACATCCGAACATCACACCTGCGGGACAGGTACAGGATGGCAACAACAACTGCCCGAGTTACACCAGGAACGCACATTTAAAAAAAAAAAGGTATCTGTGACCAACCAATGCATATCTGTATTCCCAGTCAAGTGAAATCCAAAGAATATGGCCTAATGAATATATTTAAATTGACTGATTTCCTTATTTGAAATGTAACTCATTAAAACCTTTGAAACTGTTGCATGTTGCGTTTTATAATTTTGTTCAGTATATTTAGGGGCGGTAGGTAGCCTAGTGGTTGGAGGTAGGTAGCCTAGTGGTTAGAGGCAGCGTAGCCTAGTGGTTGGAGGCAGGTAGCCTAGTGGTTAGAGGTAGGTAGCCTAGTGGTTAGAGGTAGGTAGCCTAGTGGTTAGAGGTAGGTAGCCTAGTGGTTAGAGGTAGGTAGCCTAGTGGTTAGAGGCAGGTAGCCTAATGGTTAGAGGCAGGTAGCCTAATGGTTAGAGGCAGGTAGCCTAGTGGTTGGAGGTAGGTACCCTAGTGGTTAGAGGTAGGTAGCCTAGTGGTTAGAGGTAGGTAGCCTAGTGGTTAGAGGTAGGTAGCCTAGTGGTTAGAGGTAGGTAGCCTAGTGGTTAGAGGTAGGTAGCCTAGTGGTTAGAGGTAGGTAGCCTAGTGGTTAGAGGTAGGTAGCCTAATGGTTAGAGGCAGGTAGCCTAATGGTTAGAGGCAGGTAAGCCTAGTGGTTGGAGGCAGGTAGCCTAGTGGTTAGAGGCAGGTAGCCTAGTGGTTAGAGGTAGGTAGCCTAATGATTAGAGGCAGGTAGCCTAGTGGTTGGAGGCAGGTAGCCTAGTGGTTAGAGGTAGGTAGCCTAGTGGTTAGAGGCAGGTAGCCTAGTGGTTAGAGGCAGGTAGCCTAGTGGTTGGAGGCAGGTAGCCTAGTGGTTGGAGGCAGGTAGCCTAGTGGTTAGAGGTAGGTAGCCTAGTGGTTAGAGGCAGGTAGCCTAGTGGTTAGAGGCAGGTAGCCTAGTGGTTGGAGGCAGGTAGCCTAGTGGTTGGAGGCAGGTAGCCTAGTGGTTAGAGGTAGGTAGCCTAGTGGTTAGAGGTAGGTAGCCTAGTGGTTAGAGGTAGGTAGCCTAGTGGTTAGAGGTAGGTAGCCTAGTGGTTGGAGGCAGGTAGCCTAGTGGTTAGAGGTAGGTAGCCTAGTGGTTAGAGGCAGGTAGCCTAGTGGTTGGAGGCAGGTAGCCTAGTGGTTGGAGGCAGGTAGCCTAGTGGTTGGAGGCAGGTAGCCTAGTGGTTGGAGGCAGGTAGCCTAGTGGTTGGAGGCAGGTAGCCTAGTGGTTGGAGGCAGGTAGCCTAGTGGTTGGAGGCAGGTAGCCTAGTGGTTAGAGGCAGGTAGCCTAGTGGTTGGAGGCAGGTAGCCTAGTGGTTGGAGGCAGGTAGCCTAGTGGTTGGAGGCAGGTAGCCTAGTGGTTGGAGGTAGGTAGCCTAGTGGTTAGAGGCAGGTAGCCTAGTGGTTAGAGGCAGGTAGCCTAGTGGTTAGAGGTAGGTAGCCTAGTGGTTAGAGGTAGGTAGCCTAGTGGTTAGAGGTAGGTAGCCTAGTGGTTGGAGGTAGGTAGCCTAGTGGTTGGAGGTAGGTAGCCTAGTGGTTGGAGGTAGGTAGCCTAGTGGTTGGAGGTAGGTAGCCTAGTGGTTAGAGGCAGGTAGCCTAGTGGTTGGAGGCAGGTAGCCTAGTGGTTGGAGACAGGTAGCCTAGTGGTTGGAGGCAGGTAGCCTAGTGGTTGGAGGCAGGTAGCCTAGTGGTTGGAGGCAGGTAGCCTAGTGGTTGGAGGCAGGTAGCCTAGTGGTTGGAGGCAGGTAGCCTAGTGGTTGGAGGCAGGTAGCCTAGTGGTTGGAGGCAGGTAGCCTAGTGGTTGGAGGCAGGTAGCCTAGTGGTTGGAGGCAGGTAGCCTAGTGGTTGGAGGCAGGTAGCCTAGTGGTTGGAGGCAGGTAGCCTAGTGGTTGGAGGCAGGTAGCCTAGTGGTTGGAGGCAGGTAGCCTAGTGGTTGGAGGCAGGTAGCCTAGTGGTTGGAGGCAGGTAGCCTAGTGGTTGGAGGCAGGTAGCCTAGTGGTTGGAGGCAGGTAGCCTAGTGGTTGGAGGCAGGTAGCCTAGTGGTTGGAGGTTGACGTTTGCTTGATCGAATCCCCGAGCTGACAAGGTAAAAATCTGTCTTTCTTCCCCTGAACAAGGCAGTTAACCCACTGTTCCCCTGAACAAGGCAGTTAAGCCACTGTTCCCCTGAACAAGGCAGTTAAGCCACTGTTCCCCTGAACAAGGCAGTTAAGCCGCTGTTCCCCTGAACAAGGCAGTTAAGCCGCTGTTCCCCTGAACAAGGCAGTTAGCCCGCTGTTCCCCTGAACAAGGCAGTTAACCCACTGTTCCCCTGAACAAGGCAGTTAACCCGCTGTTCCCCTGAACAAGGCAGTTAACCCGCAGTTCCCCGGGTCTCCGAAGACCTGGATGTTGATCAAGGCAGCTCCCCTCACCTCTCTAATTCAGAGGAGTTGGGTTAAATGCAGAAGACACATTTCAGTTGAATACATTCAATTGGACAACTGACTAGGTAGCATGCTAAACATCAAGGTAGGCTAGCTTGTATGTGAAAGTTATAGAGCAGCACGGAATGAGTCACTCCCTAGCTAAAGCTGGCTTTAAATGATACGCTGAGGAACCTCCAACTCTCTTATATCGTTGAGGATTACTGTAGCTGAGGAACCCACAACTCTCTTATATCGTTGAGGATTACTGTAGCTGAGGAACCCACAACTCTCTTATATCGTTGAGGATTACTGTAGCTGAGGAACCCACAACTCTCTTATATCGTTGAGGATTACTGTAGCTGAGGAACCCACAACTCTCTTATATCGTTGAGGATTAGCTGAGGAATCCCCAACTCTCTTATATCGTTGAGAATTAGCTGAGGAATCCCCAACTCTCTTAGATCGTTGAGAATTAGTTGAGGAATCCCCAACTCTCTTATATCGTTGAGAATTAGTTGAGGAACCCCCAACTCTCTTATCTATCGAGGCAGGATCGAGGCAGGGTTAAGTTTTGATGACTGGTTGAGGAATAAGAGGAATAAACCTACATTAGCTAGGATCAGGGGGTACTCCAGGCAGAGCAAAAATTCAGTTGGTGGTACAGTAAATGAAAAAGGTTGGGAACCACTGGATTGAATAAACCATGCTAACCACTAACTAATTTATATGTAAAAATAAATAAATAAAAAACATTTGAGTGATTTTAAACTTTGAAATCATATAATAAAGACTATCGACAGAAAAAATAGCACACACTTCCATCTTACCTTCGCGTTAATGTCTTAAAACGTGGGGTCGTTGTTGAGATGAAAAAGTATCTCGCATCAACCTGCGATTGACTAAACCAGATGAAAAGCATAGAAATTGAATTCATAGACTTCTTCTTCGAGGTTCAACGTCGGTTGGCATCCATTAACGCCACCTACTGGACTGGAGTATTTATTTTTTGAAATATTTTTTTTACCTTTATTTAACCAGGCAAGTCAGTTAAGACCACATTCGTATTTACAATGACGGCCTAGGAACAGTGGGTTAACTGCCTTGTTCAGGGCCCAGGGAACAGTGGGTTAACTGCCTTGTTCAGGGCCCGGGGAACAGTGGGTTAACTGCCTTGTTCAGGGCCCGGGGAACAGTGGGTTAACTGCCTTGTTCAGGGCCTGGGGAACAGTGGGTTAACTGCCTTGTTCAGGGCCTGGGGAACAGTGGGTTAACTGCCTGTTCAGGGCCCGGGGAACAGTGGGTTAACTGCCTTGTTCAGGGCCCGGGGAACAGTGGGTTAACTGCCTTGTTCAGGGCCCGGGGAACAGTGGGTTAACTGCCTTGTTCAGGGCCCGGGGAACAGTGGGTTAACTGCCTGTTCAGGGCCCGGGGAACAGTGGGTTAACTGCCTGTTCAGGGCCCGGGGAACAGTGGGCTAACTGCCTTGTTCAGGGCCCAGGGAACAGTGGGTTAACTGCCTTGTTCAGGGCCTGGGGAACAGTGGGTTAACAACCTGTTCAGGGGCAGAACGACAGATTGTTACCTTGTCATTTATACCTTTTGATCTAGCAACCTTTCGGTTACTGGCCCAACGCTCTAACTACTAGGCTACCTACCGCCCCGCTAGGCTACGTGCCGCCCCGCTAGGCTACCTGCCGACCCGCTAGGCTACCTGCCGACCCGCTAGGCTACCTGCCGACCCGCTAGGCTACCTGCCCGACCCGCTAGGCTACCTGCCCGCCCCACTAGGCTACCTGCCGCCCCGCTAGGCTACCTGCCGTATAACTCCCTTATACATAAATGTTTTTTCAATCAAATACCCTACCATCTAACACTTCACTCACTTTTTTTTTTTAAATACGATACTCCACCATTTAAATGTATTTAGTCCTACTTCAGGCCAACACCCTGAAAGGATCGGACACCACCACTGAACACACCCTGTAACTCTTCTGTCGTCAAATCTCTCACACCCAAATACCTCTCTGCAGCTGCCACCACAACCTCAATTTTCTGCGTCTTATGTTCCATCCCTGCTGTACAGTTGATAACCATTAATATAAACAAACATCTTACTGAAATATATAACTTGTTGGTTTTAATACTTTGTAGCGCCACCTTTTGCTGTGATTACAGCTGTAAGTCGCTTGGGGTATGTCTCTATCAGTTTTGCACATCGAGAGTGACTTCATGATTGTGTCCCACTTGTTGTTGATTCTTCACAAAAAAATACAGTTTTATATCTTTGTTTGAAGCCTGAAATGTGGCAAAAGGACGCGAAGTTCAAGGGGGCCGAATACTTTCGCAAGGCACTGTATATAACTTGTTGGTTTATCCCTCTGTACTGGTATATCTCTACTACTCTCACCACTCCTCCCCTTAACCCATCTACCTCTACTTTCTTCACTGCCTCAGCATATGACAACTTCTGCACTACTCCAACCCTGGAAACCTCAACCTGCCTCTCTCGCATGGGACATTTCTGATTCCCAGGCTCCATGGGCACCCCTACAATTAATACACACAACTACTTTCCCCAATGCTACACATTCCTTTGTCTCATGCTCTTCTGCACACTTCTCACACCTAGGAACCTCCCTCCTACGCACTGCTGCCACATAGGAACACCTAGGAACCTCCCTCCTACACACTGCTGCCACATAGGAACACCTAGGAACCTCCCTCCTACACACTGCTGCCACATAGGAACACCTAGGAACCTCCCTCCTACACACTGCTGCCACATACTAACACCTAGGAACCTCCCTCCTACACACTGCTGCCACATAGGAACACCTAGGAACCTCCCTCCTACACACTGCTGCCACATAGGAACACCTAGGAACCTCCCTCCTACACACTGCTGCCACATAGGAACACCTAGGAACCTCCCTCCTACACACTGCTGCCACATAGGAACACCTAGGAACCTCCCTCCTACACACTGCTGCCACATAGGAACACCTAGGAACCTCCCTCCTACACACTGCTGCCACATAGGAACACCTAGGAACCTCCCTCCTACACACTGCTGCCACAGGCACACCTAGGAACCTCCCTCCTACACACTGCTGCCACATAGGAACACCTAGGAACCTCCCTCCTACACACTGCTGCCACATAGGAACACCTAGGAACCTCCCTCCTACACACTGCTGCCACATAGGCACACCTAGGAACCTCCCTCCTACACACTGCTGCCACATAGGCACACCTAGGAACCTCCCTCCTACACACTACTGCCACATAGGAACCTCCCTCCTACACACTGCTGCCACATAGGCACACCTAGGAACCTCCCTCCTACACACTGCTGCCACATAGGCACACCTAGGAACCTCCCTCCTACACACTGCTGCCACATAGGAACACCTAGGAACCTCCCTCCTACACACTGCTGCCACATAGGAACCTCCCTCCTACACACTGCTGCCACATAGGAACACCTAGGAACCTCCCTCCTACACACTGCTGCCACATAGGAACACCTAGGAACCTCCCTCCTACACACTGCTGCCACATAGGAACACCTAGGAACCTCCCTCCTACACACTGCTGCCACATAGGCACACCTAGGAACCTCCCTCCTACACACTGCTGCCACATAGGAACACCTAGGAACCTCCCTCCTACACACTGCTGCCACATAGGAACCTCCCTCCTACACACTGCTGCCACATAGGAACCTCCCTCCTACACACTGCTGCCACATAGGAACCTCCCTCCTACACACTGCTGCCACATACCCATAAACTGTAACAACGTAATGTAGTCGACACAAAAGTTGGTACAGGATAACGTTATATATGCTAACATCACTTTGTCGGGCAAAAGGCTCAACATCAAAACTCAAACAGACAATGACTCTTCTGTTTCACCACTCACGCCACCCTGTCTGCGTCGCACCAAACGACGAGCGTCACAAACAACGGGGATCTTCCCTTCCAGTTGACCGGCAGCTTCCACATTAACCTCTACCCCAGTAATCACTCCTTTCAATGGAGCCCTTTTCTTTCTTCATTCGTTTAACATGGAGCACCTGCTCCCTCTAACCAGCTGAAACACAAACAATTATCACAAGACCACTTCTGGTTACCCTCACCGATTCCACAGCAACAGACTCTGTTTTCACCCACCCTAAAACCACAAATGGATCAGCCAAAAGGCAAGGGTCCACTTTTTTCCCCAAAACGTCAATCCTACTCTCACAGACTCATCTTTATCCTGACCCTCTGTGCAAGAATCGGGCTGTGAGAACTTAACCAGTGGTGGAAAAAATACCCAATTTTCATACTTGAGTACAAGTAAAGATACCTTCATAGAAAAGGACTCAAGTATACGTGAAAGTCACCCTGTAAAATACTTGAGTAAAGTATAAAAAATATTTGGTTTTAAATATACTTAAGTATCAAAAGTTAAGTATAAATCATTTCACATTTCTTATATTACGCAAACCAGATGACACCATAAAAAAAAAATATATATATATATATTTACAGGTAGCCAGGGGCACACTCCAATACTAAGACATAATTTACAAACAAAGCATTTGTGTTTATTGAGTCCTGCAGATCAGAGGCAGTAGGGATGTTCTCTGTTTAGTGAGTCCTCCAGATTAGAGGCAGTAGGGATGACCAGGGATATTCTCTGTTTAGTGAGTCCTCCAGATTAGAGGCATTAGGGATGACCAGGGATATTCTCTGTTCAGTGAGTCCTGCAGATCAGAGGCAGTAGGGATGACCAGGGATGTTCTCTGTTTAGTGAGTCCTCCAAATCAGAGGCAATAGGGATGACCAGGGATGTTCTCTGTTTAGTGAGTCCTCCAGATCAGAGGCAGTAGGGATGACCAGGGATGTTCTGTTTAGTGAGACCTCCAGATCAGAGGCAGTAGGGATGACCAGGGATGTTCTCTGTTTAGTGAGTCCTCCAGATCAGAGGCAGTAGGGATGACCAGGGATGTTCTCTGTTTAGTGAGTCCTCCAGATCAGAGGCAATAGGGATGACCAGGGATGTTCTCTGTTTAGTGAGTCCTCCAAATCAGAGGCAATAGGGATGACCAGGGATGTTCTCTGTTTAGTGAGTCCTCCAAATCAGAGGCAATAGGGATGACCAGGGATGTTCTCTGTTTAGTGAGTCCTCCAGATCAGAGGCAATAGGGATGACCAGGGATGTTCTCTGTTTAGTGAGTCCTCCAAATCAGAGGCAGTAGGGATGACCAGGGATGTTCTCTGTTTAGTGAGACCTCCAGATCAGAGGCAGTAGGGATGACCAGGGATGTTCTCTGTTTAGTGAGTCCTCCAGATCAGAGGCAGTAGGGATGACCAGGGATGTTCTCTGTTTAGTGAGTCCTCCAGATCAGAGGCAATAGGGATGACCAGGGATGTTCTCTGTTTAGTGAGTCCTCCAGATCAGAGGCAATAGGGATGACCAGGGATGTTCTCTGTTTAGTGAGTCCTCCAGATCAGAGGCAATAGGGATGACCAGGGATGTTCTCTGTTTAGTGAGTCCTCCAGATCAGAGGCAATAGGGATGACCAGGGATGTTCTGTTTAGTGAGTCCTCCAGATCAGAGGCAATAGGGATGACCAGGGATGTTCTCTGTTTAGTGAGTCCTCCAGATCAGAGGCAATAGGGATGACCAGGGATGTTCTCTGTTTAGTGAGTCCTCCAGATCAGAGGCAATAGGGATGACCAGGGATGTTCTCTGTTTAGTGAGTCCTCCAGATCAGAGGCAATAGGGATGACCAGGGATGTTCTCTGTTTAGTGAGTCCTCCAGATCAGAGGCAATAGGGATGACCAGGGATGTTCTCCGTTTAGTGAGTCTGCCAGATCAGAGGCAGTAGGGGTAAGATGACTTTCCTGTCCTGTTAAGCAATTAAAATGTAATGAGTACTTTTGGGTATCAGGGAAAATGTATAGTGTAAAACATATATTATTTTCTTTAGGACTGTAGTGAAGTAAAAATACAAGTTGTGAAGAATATAAATAGTAAAGTACAGAGACCCCGCCCAAAAGTACTTTTACTTATTAAGTACTTTACACAACTTCACATCTCCGATACTTCGCCTTCATTCACTTCCATTTCTCCTCCCATCTTCAACTCACTGTAAGGGTTTTCCTGTGGTGAAGGAGAAGCAGACCAAAATGTGGTGGTTATTCATGTTCTTTAATAAAGGAACTATATATGAAATAACTAACAAAACAATAAATGTGTGAAAACCTAAACAGTCCTATCTGGTGCAAACAGAGACATGAACAATCACCCACAAAACCCAACACAAAACAGGCTACCTAAATATGGTTCCCAATCAGAGACAATGACTAACACCTGCCTCTGATTGAGAACCATATCAGGCCAAACATAGAAATAGACAAACCAGACACACAACATAGAATGCCCACCCAGCTCACGTCCTGACCAACACTAAAACAAGGAAAACACATACGAACGATGTTCAGAACGTGACACTCACTCTGCTTACACTTTCTACCAGTCTTCTTTAATTAACAAACCATCTCCCTTTTTTCTGCAATTTTTAACCGACTCGAGCTCACCCTCTTCCTCCCTCTCTCTCTCTCTCTCTCCTCTGCTTCTCTTTTCCCCCCCCATTAGTCCTTTTGACTGTCCAGGTGGAAGAAGGGAAATGCCCCACGTGACTATTTTAGAGATGCACTGTTAAACTGCAACTCACACTGTGTCCATTTGGGACCCTTCAAAATAAAAGTGTTCCAAGTTTGGGATTGAGACCGGTAGATTTCTCCCACTGCACCAGATGTACAGAAAGGGGTTGAATATGAAACCTGGTATCACAATGTATAGTATGACAGTGCTGCTCAACTCAACTGTGGATGGAGCACCTCATGTAGCCAGTGGTAAACCTACATGTAGATTTCAGAACCGTATGGTAGTCTGTGTATGCCCGTTTATCGTTACTGATGTGCTACATCTCTGGCTAGGACTGAGTATATGAAGTTTGTAAAAAAAATATATATATAATTTTAAAAGAATGAATTCCCACAAAAGCACAATACTGTCTGAATTAGTATTTATTCAATGTAACAACTCTTTAAATAAGTACATCAATGAATACCAGTTCACAACAGTTTCTGTCAACAAAGATATTTCAAACTTTTACTCACATTGAATATTTACATTATGCACAGGAGGCAGCGTTTTATACAGGGTGTGGTCTGAGCTCTCTGTGTCTGTGATCTATAGTGATATTCCCATTTGGATCAGAGCTGAAACATTTGGCTATCACTGCCTCTCCATCTCCAATCCAATCAATAGAAAATGACACGTTTTCCCATTTGTAGGAGACTGATCAGATAAGAATGTGGGTGAGGTGGGTGGGGTGGGGTGGGGGATCTGGTGACTGAAGCTGGATTTGTCACCTTTCTCCCTCTTCCGGCTCTCAAGATGTCCGCCAACTCTGGGGGAGTATTCAGTTACAGATCCAGGCAGATCCCTCCGTTTCATTCCATTCGCTTCCATATTCAGAACATTTTTTTTTTGCAACAGTAATGAATACACCCCCAAGTGCATTAGACCAGAACTTGACCACGAGAGACATCCAACAGGACTTCCCTTTCATAACGGTTGAAGGCACTGCTCAACGTGTATTCACTGTGTGTTTGTGTATAATATGACATGAAATGTAGGATTATCTTGTCCACAGTACTGTTATAAATATCTTTCTCCCCCCCCCCCTCCCCCCCCCCCCCCTCCCCTCCTCTCCCCAGGTCAATTTAGATACGTGACATGGTAGACACTTTCAATACATTAAACTCAAGACTTCACTCCATTTTCCAATACTTTGACTTTTGTATTCTTCCCTCGTCTTTAAAAAGACATGTCCTTCGTAAAGAGACAAGGTTGAGAATTCAATGTTGTTGTTTTTAAATAAAATGGATTGTAAAAATGAACAGGTTTTGATAATATAATACACAAAGTTGAGAACATTCAGAACGCAACAGCAACCTGAAAAGGACTTCTCTTAAATCAGACAAATACATTTTTACTCATATACTTTAATCTTTCTAGATTAGTACTAGCTGTCGTTATGGGTTTGCCCAACACTAAGTTAATGACTAGCTGTAAAAAAACAAACTTAAATACATGATAGATTGTACAGACTGTGTCAAATAGTTTGGTTAACAATTATTGTGCTATAGTGGTTCTGGTTTAATGGTGAGACTAAGAACTAGTGTTTTTGAAACATCTTTTACCTACAGTGTTGCAGTTGGGACCAAATCTCATCTCGGCATTACTTGGGTGTATTCATTGGGGCGGCAGCGTAGCCTAGTGGTTAGAGCATTGGACTAGTAACCGGAAGGTTGCGAGTTCAAACCCCCGAGCTGACAAGGTACAAATCTGTTGTTCTGCCCCTGAACAGGCAGTTAACCCACTGTTCCCAGGCCGTCATTGAAAATAAGAATGTGTTCTTAACTGACTTGCCTGGTTAAATAAAGGTAAAATAAATTTAAAAAAATTGGTGCACACCGTAGCTAAAATGTTTTGCAACAAAAGGAGTTACTATTGGACAAATTCAGGTAGGTCCCTCCCCTTGGCATCCTGGCTCACCCCTGTTGAATGAGCCAATGAAACGTGAGGAAGGAAACATTGTAAAACACAAAAAGGAATCCATGACAAGAGAACTCCATCGTAGTGTCAAATAGTAGACAAGGTCTTAAACCTTTCAACAACAAAAAACCCGACAAAAATCACATTGTGAATCTTTCAATGCTAGATAGGGTTCTGACTTGTTTTGTACATGACTGTACCAAACTAAAGTCTGTAGAAACACGTGTTGTAGAAATGTTCTATATCTCTCTCTACCAAAATAATTAGTCTGGCTTTTGTTGTTGTTTTTTTAAAAACCTTTTTAACCGAAATGTAAACCGAGAAGGAAAAAAAAAAGCAAACCATTGGGCCATTTTGTTGACGGTCATCTTCACCATAGAAAGATGGTCGCTCAGGTTTCACACTTGAGGGGGGGGGGGGGGGGGGGAGTAGTAGATTGTTCTAAAAAGTCTTGGGCTTTTGAAACTAGTACCCACGCTAGATTAAGTTAAGACAGAAATATTCAACATTGGCAAAATACACACACACACACAAAAATGGTACACATCACATTAAGGTTTTGTGCAACATTCATGGACAACAACTAAAGGCTGTGTTTTACAGTAGTCTATTGAGTCTCGCACTTTGAAATCGGTTGCCTTTTGAGACTGCACCCAAAACTATTTCTGAGTTTGTCACAGCTTAAGTGGGCTGGGAATTGAACCAGGAAGGTCACTCCTTTTTAGGATTCCTTGCCATGGCACATCGTCATGACGACACGTGCTCTGAGACACGTGAGCAGCAGTGTGATTGGATGGTAAAGCAGTATCTCCGTCGTGATAGGTCCAGCCCTCGTCAGCCCCACCCCGGTGCAAGCAACCGTGTCACTCCAGTGGTCCATGAGTGTTCTAGAATCTACACCATGTTGGTCAGTTCTGTGGAGTCTGTTTCTGAGTCGACTTCATTTTCCCTGTGAGAACAGAACAGAGACCAGGTGTTAGACATGGCACATACAAGCAGTCCATAAAATATCTGAACAGTTCACAACTAAATGTACTTTGAGTAGCCTGGGTATGAGGCATGTCAAGGAGCGGAATTCGGCATCGTTTCCAGATCATACATCTATCCAATCCTTTCCGATATACAGGAAATGCTTGGGGTACGAGGCCCCCCGAGTTCCCAAGCCAGACACGCCAGTCTTACCGTTGCTCCTGAAGAAGCTTCCTGTTGCACTGCCTCCTCTCTTCGTCGATTGGATAAGAGCGGAATAAGACCAGGCCAATCAGAATGAGTCCTATGGGCGCCGCGGAGACCAGAACCTTCAGGGTTATATCCACGTTCTCAGGCTGGGTGCAACCTCGAGTCATATACCCTGCAAAACTACACACACACACACACACACACACACGGTTGATAGTACAAATTAATGTAACCTCATGACTGATCAACACGCTAACAAAGAGGTTAATGTGACATACACACACTACTAATTTAGATGTGAGAGCCAGGGGAATCATATGGAGTGGATGTGAGAGCCAGGGGAATCATATGGAGTGGATGTGAGAGCCAGAGGAATCATATGGAGTGGATGTGAGAGCCAGAGGAATCATATGGAGTGGATGTGAGAGCCAGAGGAATCATATGGAGTGGATGTGAGAGCCAGGCCAGAGGAATCATATGGAGTGGATGTGAGAGCCAGGCCAGAGGAATCATATGGAGTGGATGGGAGAGCCAGGCCAGAGGAATCATATGGAGTGGATGGGAGAGCCAGGCCAGAGGAATCTATGGAGTGGATGTGAGAGCCAGGGGAATCATATGGAGTGGATGTGAGAGCCAGAGGAATCATATGGAGTGAATGTGAGAGCCAGGCCAGAGGAATCATATGGAGTGATGGGAGAGCCAGGGGAATCATATGGAGTGGATGTGAGAGCCAGGGGAATCATGTGGAGACTGTAGGATTTGGCTTATCCTCACACCAACAACATTTACCTATGTACAGTACAACAGGGGCCAGTGTGTTTTCCTTCCTGTGTGTGTGTGTGTGTGTGTGTGTGGTAAACTTACTCCAAGCTGAGAGTGGAGATCCCCAGAGAGATTCCAGAGGCAAACTTGGTGAAGAAGACATAGAAGGAATAAAAGATGGCTTCGTGACCCCGAGAGTCTGGGTTCTGGACCTGGAAGTCATCTACCACATCTGGCAGCATGGACCTAGAGACAGAGACAGAGAGTCAGTAACATCCTCCACATCTGGCAACATGGACCTAGAGACAGAGAGTCAGTAATATCCTCCACACCTGGCAACATGGACCTAGAAACAGAGAGACAGACATCTACCATGTCTGGCAATATGGACCTAGAAACAGAGACAGAGAGTCAGTAACATCCACCACATCTGACAACATGGACCTAGAAACAGAGACAGAGAGTCAGTAACATTCACCACGTCTGGCAACATGGACCTAGAGACAGACCGAGACATCCACCAACAACCAAACACTAGACACACAAGAGTGTAGGGGTTGGAAACATAACCGGAGAGGAGGAGATGACAGCCAGAGGGTCGGTATGGTAAGAGGAAAAACTCCAACTCACCACGGCAACAGGAAGGCAGCAGCGACTCCGACCCCGGCAGCGAACGACACCATGTAGGTAATGATGAGATTACTCTTCACACACACCACCAGGATCATGAAGGGGATCACAGACTGTAGACAGGACAGAAACACCGTATTACAAACACCACCTTCATCATTATAAACTCAGAGACCCTGGTCCAATAAAAAGCATGTCTCCATGGATTAAGGCAGGGGGTTTCGCCAAACTCTGGTCCCGGGGCCCCCCACCTGGGTGGTAGGTTTTGTTTTTTTGCCCGAGCACAACACAGCTGATTCAAAAATCAACGCTTGATGAGAAAATAAAATTTTTAAAATAAAAATTTTAAAAATTAAAAATCAGCTGTGCAAGGTTAGAGCAGAAACCAGGGAGGGGAGGAGAGTCCCCAGGACCGAGATTGGTAAACCCTGGACTATGGCATGGTGCTGTGCGATCATTCTGCGTAGTCTTACCGAGGTGCCGATGTACACGGCGTTCTTCTTGCCAAACTTGGTGAGGAACCACTGCCAGAAAGGTATGGTGAGCATCGCAGCGAGCTGGAAAAAGAGGTGTGTTGTTTTCAGTCAAAACACATCATATAGAAATAGTTGTGTCCATCTTTGAGATGTCCTTTTTTCCTGCTTTGAACTAGCCGGGGTTCCAGTCCATTTCTTCTTTTGCCAACGTGTAAAGACAAACGTAACCCTATTCTCCCATGTAGGGCACTACTTTTGACCACTGAACATAGTGGGGCAAAAAAAGTATTTAGTCAGCCACCAATTGTGCAAGTTCTCCCACTTAAAAAGAGGAGGCCTGTAATTTATCATAGGTACACGTCAACTATGACAGACAAAATGAGAAAAAACTAATCCAGAAAAGGTTGTGGACAGGTGTCTTTTATACTGATAACAAGTTCAAACAGGTGCCATTAATACAGGTAACGAGTGGAGGACAGAGGAGCCTCTTAAAAGAAGAAGTTGCACGTCTGTGAGAGCCAGAAATCTTGCTTGTTTGTAGGTGACCAAATACTTATTTTCCACCATAATTTGCAAATAAATAATGTGATTTTCTGGATTTCTCATTTTGTCTGTCATAGTTGAAGTGTCCCTATGATGAAAATTACAGGCCTCTCTCATCCCTTTAAGTGGGAGAACTTGCACAATTGGTGGCTGACTAAATACTTTTTTGCCCCACTGTGTATTGTATTAGGGAATAGGGTGCTATTTGGGATGCAACGTTGTGGAATGTTCGGTCTTTGGAACATCTGTCGAGGAAGACTCAAACACTCCCCCAAACACTCCCCAAACAAAAAGCAGCAGTTCAGTCTTGTAAATCCTAAACACTAACCAGTCTTCTTAATGTTTTACATTTTACAAAATGCAAAAACTGCTTCCCAAAACATTCCAAATTAAGTTAAGGTCAAATTCAGCTGTTTTTAAACCTCAAAATCAAATCATTTGTGGGTAACAATTAAATACCTTACTGTGACTGTTTTCAATTTAAAACGGTCAAAAATAAACTAAATTAACAAAACATTTTTTTGTTGTTGCTAGGACTGTGTGGGTGTGGTCTGAGTAGGGAGGGGGAAAACTGAAGAATAGCCGTCATTGGCAGAGGGGTTCAGAATGCTTTCTGATTGGTCTATTAACCAATTTACCGCCTGGTCACCATGGAAGGCCAAAACTCCATCCCACCAAAACAGGCTGAAACCCCCGGGGGTCTTTTCAAGACAGCTCTTACACTAAAAATGGATTATTATTTTCAAAACGTCACAGTATTAGTGCTCTAGGCTTTAATAGTGCCAAGGAGCATCTCCCTAAACCTGCTCTAGTAAAATGCAACACACTCAGTCAATCTGTGTCTTTCAGTCATCAGGCTTTTTGTCTTTGTCACCTTTCTAATGCATCACCTGTGGGTGGACTGCATCAGCTAAACATCTCCACAGATGTTTGGTCTGCTACTTGGCGCTACCGCGCCAAGGTAGGTCACCTGGCGATACCGCACCACGGTAGGTCACCTGGCGATACCACGCCAAGGTCACACCAAGGTCACCTGCATCTAGCTTCCCTTGAACTGTCTGCACACCACTGCCCCTTCGAGTCCTTCCAGCATTAAACCTTTTCAGTGTCTACAACAACAACAAAATGTATATTTCAGAGTAAATAGAGTCACATGTTCTGAACCCAACAGGCTACTGCTGTCCTGTCTACGCTCACCACTCCAAATAGCAGCATGACCACTTCCCACAAAGGCAACTAGGAAAACTATTGGCTACAGTAGATTCACAACAAAGAGAGTCACCCTACTCCCTACATAGTGCACTACTTTTGACCAGAGACACAGTGCACTATATAAAAATCTGGATTTTTAAAAATTGTATTTATTTATTGAACCTTTATTTAACCAGGCAAGTCAGTTAAGAACAAATTCTTATTTACAATGACAGCCTAGGGACAGTGGGTTAACTGCCTTGTTCAGGGGCAGAACGACAGATTTGTACCTTGTCAGCTCAGGGATTTGAACTTGCAACCTTCCTGTTACTAGTCCCACACTCTAACCACTAGGCTACCTGCCCCCCCCCCCCCTCTAACCACTAGGCTACCTGCCCCCCCCCCCCTCTAACCACTAGGCTACCTGCCTCCCCCTCTAACCACTAGGCTACCTGCCTCCCCCCTCTAACCACTAGGCTACCTGCCTCCCCCCTCTAACCACTAGGCTACCTGCCTCCCCCCTCTAACCACTAGGCTACCTGCCTCCCCCCTCTAACCACTAGGCTACCTGCCTCCCCCCTCTAACCACTAGGCTACCTGCCTCCCCCCTCTAACCACTAGGCTACCTGCCTCCCCCCTCTAACCACTAGGCTACCTGCCTCCCCCCTCTAACCACTAGGCTACCTGCCTCCCCCCTCTAACCACTAGGCTACCTGCCTCCCCCCTCTAACCACTAGGCTACCCTACTCATGAACCAACTTCCTCTGCATTGGGGACAAGGTCTCGTTTGTTTAACCCCAATCCGTCCGTGTTCCCTCTACCCAGACCAATCTGGCAACCCTATTGGAGTTACACTATTACCAAACAGTGTAGCAATGAAGACTGTGCCCTTGACCAGAGAAGAGCCAAGCCACCTGGAGTGACACCATTAGGGAGGCCAGAGAGACGCGCTGAGGCCAGAGAGACGCGCTGAAAGGCCAGAGAGACGCGCTGAAAGGCCAGAGAGACGCGCTGAAAGGCCAGAGAGACGCGCTGAAAGGCCAGAGAGACGCGCTGAAAGGCCAGAGAGACGCGCTGAAAGGCCAGAGAGACGCGCTGAAAGGCCAGAGAGACGCGGTGAAAGGCCAGAGAGATGTGCTGAAAGGCCAGAGAGACGCGCTGAAAGGCCAGAGAGACGCACTGAAAGGCCAGAGAGACGCGGTGAAAGGCCAGAGAGACGCGGTGAAAGGCCAGAGAGACACACTGAAAGGCCAGAGAGACGCGGTGAAAGGCCAGAGAGATGTGCTGAAAGGCTGCAGTGCTGAATAACATTGAGCTTCAGAATGAAGAAAACAGGTTAAGAACCCTCAATGGCCTTCGAAGGGGTGAATATAGAATAAAGCTGCTCTAAAGTCAGTTTAGTGTGTCTCTAATGGTAAGGATTAGGAGAGGGTAAACTGATCCTAGACCTGTGCCTAGTGGTAAAGGTAAGGATTAGGAGAGGGTAAACTGATCCTAGACCTGTGCCTAGTGGTAAAGGTAAGGATTAGGAGAGGGTAAACTGACCTGTGCCTAATGGTAAAGGTAAGGATTAGGAGAGGGTAAACTGACCTGTGCCTAATGGTAAAGGTAAGGATTAGGAGAGGGTAAACTGATCCTAGACCTGTGCCTAGTGGTAAAGGTAAGGATTAGGGGAGGGTAAACTGATCCTAGACCTGTGCTTAGTGGTAAGGATTAGGGGAGGGTAAACTGATCCTAGACCTGTGCCTAGTGGTAAGGATTAGGGGAGGGTAAACTGATCCTAGACCTGTGCCTAGTGGTAAGGATTAGGGGAGGGTAAACTGATCCTAGACCTGTGCCTAATGGTAAAGGTAAGGATTAGGAGAGGGTAAACTGATCCTAGCGCTGTGCCTAATGGTAAAGGTAAGGATTAGGAGAGGGTAAACTGATCCTAGCGCTGTGCCTAATGGTAAAGGTAAGGATTAGGAGAGGGTAAACTGATCCTAGACCTGTGCCTAGTGGTAAGGATTAGGGGAGGGTAAACTGATCCTAGACCTGTGCCTAGTGGTAAGGATTAGGGGAGGGTAAACTGATCCTAGACCTGTGCCTAGTGGTAAGGATTAGGGGAGGGTAAACTGATCCTAGACCTGTGCCTAGTGGTAAGGATTAGGGGAGGGTAAACTGATCCTAGACCTGTGCCTAATGGTAAAGGTAAGGATTAGGAGAGGGTAAACTGATCCTAGACCTGTGCCTAGTGGTAAGGATTAGGGGAGGGTAAACTGATCCTAGACCTGTGCCTAATGGTAAAGGTAAGGATTAGGGGAGGGTAAACTGATCCTAGCGCTGTGCCTAATGGTAAAGGTAAGGATTAGGAGAGTGTAAACTGATCCTAGCGCTGTGCCTAATGGTAAAGGTAAGGATTAGGAGAGGGTAAACTGATCCTAGCGCTGTGCCTAATGGTAAAGGTAAGGATTAGGAGAGTGTAAACTGATCCTAGCGCTGTGCCTAATGGTAAGGAGAGGGTAAACTGATCCTAGCGCTGTGCCTAATGGTAAAGGTAAGGATTAGGGGAGGGTAAACTGATCCTAGCGCTGTGCCTAATGGTAAAGGTAAGGATTAGGAGAGGGTAAACTGATCCTAGCGCTGTGCCTAATGGTAAAGGTAAGGATTAGGAGAGGGTAAACTGATCCTAGCGCTGTGCCTAATGGTAAAGGTAAGAATTAGGAGAGGGTAAACTGATCCTAGCGCTGTGCCTAATGGTAAAGGTAAGGATTAGGAGAGGGTAAACTGATCCTAGCGCTGTGCCTAATGGTAAAGGTAAGGATTAGGAGAGGATAAACTGATCCTAGCGCTGTGCCTAATGGTAAAGGTAAGGATTAGGAGAGGGTAAACTGATCCTAGCGCTGTGCCTACGCTCCACTTCAAAGTATGTGCCTCAGGCGTTAACTCAATAAAACCATAATTGAAGGACCTTTTAGGAGTTAATTAAGACTTTACATAAAGGTAAAGGACATTAAGACAGGTCCACTTCATCCCTTTTATTTATTTAATTAGAGAATTAGCACTGAGTGCCCCCCCCCCCCCCCCCCCAGAGTTCACAGGCCTACTGTGCTGCTGTAAGGTCATGTGTCAGGCTGACTGTCACACGTACCAACTGCATTCCTGTTAGGATAAAGATGTCATTAAGTCCTTTTAATCATATGACAGAAGAGAGGGATAAATAAGGATGTCGGGGGAGGGGGGGGGACAGAGAGCGACTTTCATAGCAGTGGTAAACGTCTGTGTGGGAACAGGCTGGTATTCAGACCAGTGAAAGTGAACACAATAATAGCAGCTACAAGTCATTAGCCCTCACTGACTGGCTACCAGAGAGAGACGGAGAGAGAGAGACACACAGCTGTTTTGTATAGACAACCTCCTGAGAGACAGAGAGAGAGAGAGACAGAGAGACAGAGAGACAGAGAGACAGAGAGACAGAGAGAGAGACACAGCTGTTTTGTATAGACTACCTCCTGAGAGACAGAGAGAGAGAGAGACACAGAGAGACACAGCTGTTTTGTATAGAAACCTCCTGTCTCCAGTGGTCCAGTCAAGGTTACAGTAACAATAGAGAGGTCAGTGAATGATGTGGGAAAAGAGTCTCAATCCGTCTGTATCAAAACATAAAGGACATTGCCACTGTGTGTCCTCACCATGATGACCAGGAGAATGTTCTGGAAGTCGTTCCTAAAGCCCAGAGTGTAGCAGCAGAACAGAGCAAAGTTCCCTTCCAGGAGCTGCAGCGAGAGAGAGAGAGAGAGAGAGAGACAGAAACACAGACACGCTCAGTTAGACTGGCCCCGACACACACACACACACACACACACACACAGGAGCCAAGCGCTCGCTGCCTGGACACTCAACTTTAACATGACAGGCAGGCTTAGCCCAGAGACCACATAAATAAACAGACTACACACAGTCTAAAAAGGAGCAGAACGGTGGCAGACAGCCTAACATGAGGCCACGCTGAAGGTTAGCTTACGGTTGGGTTAAGTTTTTATTGTAGGTGATGAGGTGGTTATGGGTCAGAGACTGGCATACTATCAAAACCCCACATGACACACTGCAAAGCGTGACGCGTGTCATCACTCACCATTAAAGACATGTGTATATTGTGAACACTAGGTGTCAGCGGTCGTTAGAGAGCTGTGTGGACCTGGAACATTGATAATTGGGTTATATGCATCACTGACCTGTAAATAAATGGGGGGGGGGCTTGTAGCATAGGGGGGGGGGGGGGGTGTTGTCGCGTAGGGGGGGGGGGGGGGGGGGTGTTGTCGCATGGGGGGGGGGGGGGGGGGGGGGGGGGTTGTCGCATAGGGGGAGGGGGGGGTTGTCGCATAGGGGGGAGGGGGGGGGTTGTCGCATAGGGGGGAGGGGGGGGGGTTGTCGCATAGGGGGGAGGGGGGTAGGGTTGTGTTGTAGTAGGTGTACGTAGACATGCAAATGCAGAGGGCAAAAGTGTGAGTATTGCCTAAACAAGTGTCCCCTGTGTAGTCACCATGAAGGCCAATGAGGTGAAGAGGAAGCCCATCACCAGCCTGACGTAAGGTCCATGACCCATCACCAGCCCAATACCCTGCCAGAACGACATGAGCTCTGACCGAGGGCGAGACGACTCTATAGCGAGAGGGAGAGAGAGAGACCGACAGAGACCGTTATAATATAAAAATTAACCTAATAATTTGGTCAAATGTGTTTCAACTTTAAGTCTGTGGGTTAACTGGCCTGGGAACAGTGGGTTAACTGGCCTGGGAACAGTGGGTTAACTGGCCTGGGAACAGTGGGTTAACTGGCCTGGGAACAGTGGGTTAACTGGCCTGGGAACAGTGGGTTAACTGGCCTGGGAACAGTGGGTTAACTGGCCTGGGAACAGTGGGTTAACTGGCCTGGGAACAGTGGGTTAACTGGCCTGGGAACAGTGGGTTAACTGGCCTGGGAACAGTGGGTTAACTGGCCTGGGAACAGTGGGTTAACTGGCCTGGGAACAGTGGGTTAACTGGCCTGGGAACAGTGGGTTAACTGGCCTGGGAACAGTGGGTTAACTGGCCTGGGAACAGTGGGTTAACTGCCTTGTTCAGGAGCAGAAGGACAGATTTTTACCTTTCAATCCAGCAACCTTTCGGGTTACTGGCCCAATGCTCTAACCATCCCGCCTCTAACCGCCAGGCCACCCCCGCAGCCTCTAACCACCAGGCCACCCCCGCAGCCTCTAACCACCCCCGCAGCCTCTAACCACCCCCGCAGCCTCTAACCACCAGGCCACCCCCGCAGCCTCTAACCACCCCGCAGCCTCTAGCCACCAGGCCACCTGCTGCACCTTAGAGTACGTTTCCTAGTAAACCCTCAGATCAGCTGTTAAGAGCATCAAGCCACCAAGGCCCATAATCATACGAGACAGTAACAGCGTACTGCATCAGCACCACACTGCAGAGCTCAATGAAAAAACATCCACATTATCCAATAGGTACATTGAAATTAAATGACCCAAAGTGAACCCATAATACCGCTGAAATATCAACAGGGATGTGTTGAGGGATGGTAGATTTAAAATAAAACAAAATGGTGATCCTGCCTTTTTACCTTTCTTCTCTTTGACTCCGAAGAACAGCACCACGGCACAGAGCACGTAGATGGAACAGATGGCGCCGGAAGCTATCATGTAGGCTGTTTTCTGTGATCGAGGAGAGAGACAACAGGTCAGTAGACTATAGTAACCTACGACAGTACGTCTGGTATAACGAACATATACTGGCTTTATCGTGTGTATATATATATATATATATATGTGTAAAACGATCTGTATTTGTGAGCTCAAGTTATCTTCATGAAGATACAAGTGTGTAGACGAGATGGGAGGCTACGGTCGGTGTACCGTCTGGTCCAGGGTGATACCGGGAGAGATGACCGTGGTGTTAACTTCCTGTCCCAGCAGCAGGGAGGAGTTCAGGCCCTCTGTTGTTATATTGTCGCCGGGGGCTACGGGGATACAGGGTGGGTTGGCCATGCCCACAATCTGACCCTGGACGGCTGTGCCAATCACAGTACCCAGAACCTCCACCGTCATTCCTGATTGGGACGAGAGGAGCATACAGATGACACAAACCAACCAATGATCAGCTTTCAATTTTGTCCAAACATTGGTAGAGCACCGGTGCCTGTAAAAACACCAGGATAGTGGGCTTCATTCCCAGAACCACCCATAACGTAAACATCGATGCATGCATGGCTTAAGTCGCTTTAGATAATATAATATTCTAAAACTGCATATATTATACGTTTATACTGTGTATTATTGATTAAGTTGATTGGGTCCTAATATCCAAATGCACAGACTAAGTTACCAACGGCAAACACCACTATCGATAATTCAATGCAGTACTGGTTGATGGCGATATGAGCGTATCGTAACGGTTTATCCTAGCTGTTAACACACGTTCCTGTAGGGACAACTCTCGGACTCAACTTAACATACTGAATAGCCTGCCGATGGGGTTTGTCATCATAGTCACACTGGTTAGACAGGCTTAGGCTCCCAGAGGATTCACACCCAGTGGGCCACCAATCAACAGTTGTCTGGCCTTCACAGAGCCTTCACAGAGCCTTAACAATGAATGCACACAGCTGTAGTGTTATTTAATGAACCTGATGATATAAATGCTGCTGATAATGGGAAACAGATTGTCCATATATCAGTGCCCATCACTACTACTACCTAGTATGAAGTACACTATTTGGTCATGTATACTAAGTAGTGTCTAGGTAGTGAGTGAGGTAAGTGTCCATGCATGAGGGGACTTACTGTAAGCAGTGGCAGAGTCCCTCTCCTTCTGATCTTCACTGATGAACATGGTGAGAGCCGAGTAGGGCACATGGAAACACTGGAGAGAGACAGAGAGAGAGACAGAGAGAGAGAGAAAGAGACAGAGACAGAGAGACAGAGAGACAGAGAGACAGAGACACAGACAGACATGTGACATTAACATGTATCCTAATTATAATTTATTTTTTTACTGATGATTGTATTGTTCTATACATCTGGTCCAGCTCTTGTAGGCCGTCTGGTGTGTGAGTGAATGTCCCCAACCGCTGCTCTACCAGTATGGTGTTGTAGCCAGTAGACTACAGTACTCACTGTCTGAAGGGTCTGGAAGAGGCAGTAGAAGACCAGGTACCAGATGACCTTCCCATTCTCAATCACAGGAACATACCAGATGAGGAAGTAACTGACCACGGCTAGAGGAGTGGAGAACAGGATCCTACAGGGATGGAGAGAGACAGAGGTCAAGTCAGTCGGAGTCTCACATCGTCACAGAGCAGTAACCAGTGTGTGACGAGGACAGCCATTATCTAACGATGAATTAGCTGTAGCGCTCACAGTGGGTCAACAGCATTCAGCCTCTGGGTTAGTAAATAAACCATCTCTCGAAGGATTCACTAAAGCCAAGCGAGGATTACAGAGCAGAAATCTGCATCCAAGAAGTGTGATACCAAGTGTTGGACACCTCATTCTTCTGGAAGCAAAAATGCACCTCGATGAGAACGGGTCCGTTTCAATAGTCTAGAGACACGTCACCTCGTCTCCTCCATTAGAACTGATATAGGCCTAGCTTTAAGAACGGGTCCGTTTCAATAGTCTAGAGACACGTCCCCTCGTCTCCTCCATTAGAACTGATATAGGCCTAGCTTTAAGAACGGGTCCGTTTCAATAGTCGAGACACTTCACCTCCACTGATCTGATATTGGAGACAAGGACAGACAAGGAGAGGAAGCCATGTCAGACTTCTGAACTGCACCTAATTCTGTCTGTTATTCCCCACTAGTACACAAGGGGGCGGCAGGTAGCCTAGTGGTTAGATCGCGAAGGTTGCTGGATCGAATCCCTAAGCTGACAAGGTAAAAATCTGTCCTTCTGCCCCCTGAACAAGGCAGTTAACCCACTGTTACTAGGCCGTCATTGTAAAATAACTATTTGTTGTTAACCGACTTGCCTCGTTAAAATAAAAGGGTAAATGTAAATACATTAAAAAACGAGGGGAAGGCATTCCTACAGGTCCTTAGAAACCATCAGCTGTCACTCAACTCCGTCCTTCACCACTGCCAGAGATGTATTTCCTCACTTTAAACATCATGTGTTATGAAAGGGCTGTGTGAGAAGTGTGTCAGACATAAATTAGGAGATGTTCCTATATTCTCCATGGACACACCCTTCTACATTCTCCCTCACCTCCCCCTCTCATGTCCACTCAGATACTCCCCTACACCAACCCCCCCCCCCCCCCCCCCCCCTCCTCTCGTGCTACAGACAGATCCTCAGACACTCCCCCCCCCCCTCTCCTCTCGTGCTACAGACTGATCCTCATATACTCCCCCACCTCTTCTCTCGTGCTACAGACAGATCCTCATATACTCCCCCACCTCTTCTCTCGTGCTACAGACAGATCCTCAGACACTTCCCCCCCCCCTCTCCTCTCGTGCTACAGACAGATCCTCAGACACTCTTTCCCCCCCCCCGCCCTCCCCTCCTCATGGGCCACACTTTCCCTTGGCACTCCAGACCACGGTGATGTCATCCCTGAGTAATGCGTCACTCAGTGAGAACGGAGGAATGTCTGTGTGTAACTTCCTGTCCCAGTTATGGACTTCCTGTGGCCTGATCGACACGCTCCAACAGAACAAGAGAGAGGGGTGTGGAGTGTGTGTGTATACATCTGTCCAATGGAGTTAGGTTTCCCCGAGCAGGAAACGCTTGCATCATATCCGGTCATTGATTGGCTAAAGAGGATACGGTGGAAGCCACGATCTCAAAATCACGCACGGACAGGAAATCACATATGGGAACACAATACGCCATCATGTACAACCTCAACCCAGTGTTGATGACAACAGTCCGGCACGGCGGATTAGGACACCCCCCAAAAATAAAACCATGAAACATTCCTTCAGATTTCAGATTTGTTTGGCTACTTCAGGTTCAGCCTGTTGGAGATGCCCTAAGTGGGTGTACCAAAAACGACCAAAAAGTCCCCAAAAATGTTTCCTCGTCTTGTCTCCTTTTCTTTAAAAAATCACTAAAAGCACTAACACATTTTTTTTCTCTTTTAAACTTAACAGGTGGAAAAACACCAAAAAAAGTTGACGTTATTTTTAGTACATTGATTAGTGCATTGATTAGTGCATTGTCGGGGATTAGAGCAAGAAAGTGTGCATGTGACACTAAAACTGAACTTGGATTGGCTCAAACTTATTTTGGGACCTACTTTCACATCCACAGTAGAGTTGTCTCCTAAAATCACTGGGCAGCTGCCTTTCCTAATGGGACCTAGTGGTCGTTACCTACAACAGGTCCAACAGACCTTACAGTGAACTGCTTACTTAAAAAGCCCTTAACCAACAATAGCTAGGCTATATACAGGGTATTACGGTACAGAGTAAATGTGGAGGCTATATACAGGGTATTACGGTACAGAGTCAATGTGGAGGCTATATACAGGGGGTACCGGTACAGAGTCAATGTGGAGGCTATATACACAGGGTATTACGGTAGAGTCAATGTGGAGGCTATATACAGGGTATTACGGTAGAGTCCATGTGGAGGCCATATACAGGGTATTACGGTACAGAGTCAATGTGGAGGCTATATATAGGGTATTACGGTACAGAGTCAATGTGGAGGCTATATACAGGGGGTATTACGGTACAGAGTCAATGTGGAGGCTATATACAGGGTATTACGGTAGAGTCAATGTGGAGGCTATATACAGGGTATTACGGTACAGAGTCAATGTGGAGGCTATATACAGGGTGTTATGGTACAGAGTCCATGTGGAGGCTATATACAGGGTATTACGGTACAGAGTCAATGTGGAGGCAATATACAGGGTATTACGGTACAGAGTCAATGTGGAGGCTATATACAGGGTATTACGGTACAGAGTCAATGTGGAGGCTATATACAGGGTATTACGGTAGAGTCCATGTGGAGGCCATATACAGGGTGTTATGGTACAGAGTCCATGTGGAGGCTATATACAGGGTGTTATGGTACAGAGTCAATATACAGGGTGTTATGGTACAGAGTCAATGTGGAGGCTATATACAGGGTATTACGGTAGAGTCCATGTGGAGGCCATATACAGGGTGTTATGGTACAGAGTCCATGTGGAGGCTATATACAGGGTATTACGGTACAGAGTCAATGTGGAGGCTATATACAGGTGGTACCAGTACAGAGTCAATGTGGAGGCTATATACACAGGGGGTACCGGTACAGAGTCAATGTGGAGGCTATATACACAGGGGGTACCGGTACAGAGTCAATGTGGAGGCTATATACAGGGGGGTACCGGTACAGAGTCAATGTGGAGGCTATATACAGGGTATTACGGTAGAGTCCATGTGGAGGCCATATACAGGGTGTTATGGTACAGAGTCAATGTGGAGGCTATATACAGGTGGTACCAGTACAGAGTCAATGTGGAGGCTATATACAGGGGGTACCGGTACAGAGTCAATGTGGAGGCTATATACACAGGGGGTACCGGTACAGAGTCAATGTGGAGGCTATATACAGGGGGGTACCGGTACAGAGTCAATGTGGAGGCTATATACAGGGGGTACCGGTACAGAGTCAATGTGGAGGCTATATACAGGGTATTACAGTACAGAGTCAATGTGGAGGCTATATACAGGGTGTTACGGTACAGAGTCAATGTGGAGGCTATATACAGGGGGTACCGGTACAGAGTCAATGTGGAGGCTATATACAGGGGGTACCGGTACAGAGTCAATGTGGAGGCTATATACAGGTGGTACCAGTACAGAGTCAATGTGGAGGCTATATACAGGGGGGTACCGGTACAGAGTCAATGTGGAGGCTATATACAGGGGGGTACCGGTACAGAGTCAATGTGGAGGCTATATACAGGGGGGTACCGGTACAGAGTTAATGTGGAGGCTATATACAGGGGGGTACCGGTACAGAGTCAATGTGGAGGCTATATACAGGGGGTACCGGTACAGAGTCAATGTGGAGGCTATATACAGGGGGGTACCGGTACAGAGTCAGTATTTCAGATCAGTACCTGGGAATGGATAAAATACCCAAGAAAGGAAGGTACTTAAGACAACAGACGCAGCCACCCATAATGGGTACAGTACAGAACTGGTGAAGAGAGAGTGAGAGTACACCCCACCAACACATGCGTGTTATGTGATTAGGGGCGGGCGGAGGGAGTGTGTGTCAGGGTGGTGTTGTCTCCGGGACACAGAGCAGATGGTGGTTTACATTTAAGGAGTGGCGTGACCACAACCCACCAGGAATGTACTTTTACACAAATCCTCACCGGGAGCTTTAGCCTTTCTCCGCTCTCTGTGCCACATCAAAGCAGCACTGGGTAAAAGATCTCTGGGGAAGCCAACCCAGGAAAGAATGTGTTGTTTGCTCTCTATAACCTGTTAGTTCATATGCCTTAACACTGTGATATATAGGGACTAAAAGGCTGAGACAATAAGAAGACAGTGATATATAGGCCTAAAGGACGAGACAATGAGAAGACACTGATATATTAGGGACTAAAAAGACACCACAGAATAAATTCAACCACACCTTTGTTTCATTACAAAAAACTGTAGAGCTAACATTTGTCCTGTGAAGTCTACAAAATATATTGTAACTAACAGTTATACGACCAAGCACGTTAAAATGTTTTCCACATGTCTTTTAGACTATTAAACTACTCATTTAGAACCATGGAGCGTTACCACAAGTCGTTCCAACATCTGAAATCATCTAAAAAGAAACCAACAACTATTTCAGTCCAATCAACATAAAATAAATAGGATGTGGCTGTCAATGGTACTGATTTCTGTGTGTCTGTGTCTGTGTGTGTGTGTGTAAAACATGTTGACTCACCCTACTTGTTGAGAAACGCCAAAGCTATCCTCTTTAGTGTTGCCTGAACAGTTATACAGTACACACTTTCAGTTGTCTTAGGCTACCTGGCTAAAATGCATGCTAGGCTACCTGGCTAAACTGCATGCTAGGCTACCTGGCTAAAATGCATGCTAGGCTACCTGGCTAAAATGCATGCTAGGCTACCTGGCTAAAATGCATGCTAGGCTACCTGGCTAAAATGCATGCTAGGCTACCTGGCTAAAATGCATGCTAGGCTACCTGGCTAAAATGCATGCTAGGCTACCTAACTTCCATTCATGGACAACGTTAGCTAGTTAACATTTATCCTACGACATGTAGCTACAAATCATCTTCCCTTGACACTTTCTTTGGTGGGCCTGGACCATTCACAGCAGAGCTCATTCAGTTTAACTCAACACTGATTGGCTATTCATTTATTTTTATTATCACGGGAGGCCAAATGCTCACTGGCTTCCCTTGCATTCAATGTCACGAGTGGCAACAATGCCACTCTTTTTGACCAGGCAGCATCAGATATATGGGCTACAAATACTGAGACAGGGCCGGCGTTCGCCGGTGAGATAGCGTTCATTGATCGCCAAAGTCCTGTTTAAGATCTGCCTGTAAAATGTTTATTTTAGTCCATTGACTAAATGCTGCATCTTTATTATCCAAATTAAGGACAAAAAAAATAAATGTATTAAAATATCTAGTGTATGAAAATCGGAGTTTCTGAACATTGTGAAATTCTGAGATATATATATATATTTTTTTTTTAAAGGGTCAGTTGGGGCCATGAGACCATCTGCCAGTTCTGAACTGCTGTTAATTAACAGACTTCACTTTCACACAACGGTGTTCTTTTATGAAAGCTTCAGCTCCCAATTCTGGTTTGCCTGAAGAAGAAAAAAAAAAAATGTCCAATCAGCCTGAGTGCCCGGCCTATACCCCATGTGTCTTCCAAATTAAAGCAACACCAATCTGGAGGTGGACATAAAAAAAATAAAAAAAAGGTTAAAAAAAAAAAGTCTGGATCCGGTGCCAACTGCAAAGCCGACTACCATAGCCTACCCATCTCACAGTAGAACTGAGCCTATAAACCAGAAGCATATGACAGACACCCAGGAGTCAAATGACTTCCTCCCCTCTGCTAAAATAGTCCCCAGTGACTGAGGGGGGGGGTCAGAGTTAAACTTATTTAAAGTCAAGTAACTATTAGGAGATTGCTTAGCAAACACTTGTAGCGACATGCTAAATCGTAATTTAAAAAAGGAAGGGGTTAAACTCATTGAACGAAGCAGAGATGGTGATGATATGAAAACAAGGACTTTTATGACCTGTAATTATGATAGCAGAGCAGATGCTTGGTTACATTCAGGGAGTGGTGTGACCAACCCACCATAAACGACCAGTCAGGAGCCTGGTTCAGCCAATCTCTGCGCCACATCAAAGCAGCAGTGGTGCGTGGGTAATATCACCGGGGAAGCCAAACCAGGAAAGAAAGAAAAAAGCCATTTCACAACCGGTGTGATGTGATAATTGTGTTTGTTCTGTAACCTGTTAGTTCATATGCCTTGACACTGATATATAGGGACTAAAAGGCTGAGACAATGAGAAGCCACTGTGATATATAGGGACTAAAAGGCTGAGACAATGAGAAGCCACTGTGATATATAGGGACTAAAAGGCTGAGACAATGAGAAGCCACTGTGATATATAGGGACTAAAAGGCTGAGACAATGAGAAGACCACTGTGATATATAGGGACTAAAAGGCTGAGACAATGAGAAGACCACTGTGATATATAGGGACTAAAAGGCTGAGACAATGAGAAGCCACTGTGATATATAGGGACTAAAAGGCTGAGACAATGAGAAGCCACTGTGATATATAGGGACTAAAAGGCGGAGACAATGAGAAGCCACTGTGATATATAGGGACTAAAAGGCTGAGACAATGAGAAGCCACTGTGATATATAGGGACTAAAAGGCTGAGACAATGAGAAGCCACTGTGATATATAGGGACTAAAAGGCTGAGACAATGAGAAGCCACTGTGATATATAGGGACTAAAAGGCTGAGACAATGAGAAGCCACTGTGATATATAGGGACTAAAAGGCTGAGACAATAAGAAGACACTGTGATATATAGGGACTAAAAGGCTGAGACAATGAGAAGACCACTGTGATATATAGGGACTAAAAGGCTGAGACAATGAGAAGACCACTGTGATATATAGGGACTAAAAGGCTGAGACAATGAGAAGCCACTGTGATATATAGGGACTAAAAGGCTGAGACAATGAGAAGCCACTGTGATATATAGGGACTAAAAGGCTGAGACAATGAGAAGCCACTGTGATATATAGGGACTAAAAGGCTGAGACAATGAGAAGACCACTGTGATATATAGGGACTAAAAGGCTGAGACAATGAGAAGCCACTGTGATATATAGGGACTAAAAGGCTGAGACAATAAGAAGACACTGTGATATATAGGGACTAAAAGGCTGAGACAATGAGAAGACCACTGTGATATATAGGGACTAAAAGGCTGAGACAATGAGAAGACCACTGTGATATATAGGGACTAAAAGGCTGAGACAATGAGAAGACACTGTGATATATAGGGACTAAAAGGCTGAGACAATAAGAAGCCACTGTGATATATAGGGACTAAAAGGCTGAGACAATAAGAAGACACTGTGATATATAGGGACTAAAAGGCTGAGACAATGAGAAGACACTGTGATATATAGGGACTAAAGGCTGAGACAATGAGAAGCCACTGTGATATATAGGGACTAAAAGGCTGAGACAATGAGAAGACACTGTGATATATAGGGACTAAAAGGCTGAGACAATGAGAAGCCACTGTGATATATAGGGACTAAAAGGCTGAGACAATGAGAAGACACTGTGATATATAGGGACTAAAAGGCTGAGACAATGAGAAGACACTGTGATATATAGGGACTAAAAGGCTGAGACAATGAGAAGACCACTGTGATATATAGGGACTAAAAGGCTGAGACAATGAGAAGACACTGTGATATATAGGGACTAAAAGGCTGAGACAATGAGAAGACACTGTGATATATAGGGACTAAAAGGCTGAGACAATGAGAAGACCGTGGCAGCAAACACCTTGTATGCTAATCATAATAAAAGGCAAAAAGGTTCAACTCATTTTGAATGAGGCTTGTTGAATGAATGTTGATGTTTACATACAATGTGGGTAAAGAGATCAACGTCTGGTCTACAAGAAATTCGTCATACCTATTCTCAGTAACTGTGTACACACACACTTATTAGATCGATTAAATGCCCAAATCCTTTCTACTAAACATAGCTGTCAGGATAAGTGGACATACGGCTTCTGAAAGCTTAAAAGGGGGTCATCTCAGTAAAACCAGAATGGAATTCCTGGTAATGTTGACAACAGTCAAGATGTTGAAGTCACCGAGTTGTGAAACCCGAGACTCTTAAACAGTGCTGAAATCAGTAAACTAAAAAGACTGTGTGCTCTTTGACACAGCAGTCAAGGCCTTGTTATTAAAACCTATTATTAGGTGTTAGGAAATGGTGTATACAATCTGAACTAAGTGTATAGGCTGTGTATAAAGCTATGGGCTACTACTCCTATAGTAAAATCTAGACGTGGAGCACTCTGGGAAGCGTCGCTCGGCCTCGTCGTTCAGCCGCAGCAGCCTTACACTAGAACCCTGACCCGGGCTTCATGCCTTCAGCCCTTTTCTCTTGAACTGCAGTAACACCTTCAGATTCCTCAGCTTCCCTTTAAAAAATGCTACACAGACGCCTCTTATTGGTCCAGCCCACAACACACCACCAGTTTCAGCCAATCAGAGCACCCCTATACTCCCCCCTCCTAAAAAAAAAAAAAACACTGAAGTGTAGAGCGCGCCACTCCCCCCGCTTTCCCCTTTTCCTCCCAGCCCCTAGATCACATCTCATCTAGATCCACATCTGTTCTGAACCAAAACACTCGATTGACTATATTAGTCACTCATCTACCCTCAAAACACAGCCCCTCTCCTCTCCTCCCAGTTAAAGTATGAGACAGATCCTCTCAACAACTAGCTAGGGTCGTCAGACTGAACTTCAATCTTCCTCCTTCTTCTTTCCCCTCAGAATAGTTTAGAATAAGAATGCCAGAGAGAGAGAGAGATGAAGGAAACAGATTTGATCAAGCTGCATCCTGCCCGACCAGAGTCACTGAATTCCACTGCATCTTTTAAAAATCGGTCTACATGACTCGGGTTCCTCGGTGGGTTCAACGTCTCAGACAGAACCCCCGGGACCAGGGGGTTACACACCTGTTGCTTACCCCTGCATGTGTGCAGTGGTGTCTAAAAACACTATTTTGCTCAAAATGTGTGAACTTTACTGCATTTATAGTAGGAATATCAGTTTACAATAATATATATATATATATATATATATATATTAGATAACTAAAAGGACGTAGCACTTGTGTCCATCTGCCCCACACCCATCCTGCACTGATGCAAGTGGACTAGTCAGCATTGGGAAAGCATTCGTCACACAGCCACCCCAACCCCCTCCCATCCATCCATCCCGCTCAAGGCGCTTCAGGTTCCCTAATTGGACCTTCTCCCAAATGGCACCCAATCCGTCAATATGCACTATTATAGAATGTGGTGTTCATTTGGGACTAAGCCTATAGGAGGTACAGAGAGACACCTGGTGTTCTGGAACATCCTCTGAAGGGTTCCAGAATGCTACATGACCTACCAGAGGCACTGACAGACTGAACCTCGCACACAGAGGGCCTTTGACTGGAATCAGACCTGCCTGTCCGTTAGGGAATGAGGACCTCTCTGTGTAGGCCTGAGTGTATGAGGGAAGGTGCAGGAATATAGATGACCCAGTAAGGCCACAATCTAAAAACTTTATTACAAGTGATTTTGGTTCAAATCTCCTACTTTTCAGAATGAAATGTCACCAAAAGCCCCACCTTCTCAGCTCACTGGTCACCATAGCAGCATGTGCTCCAGCAGGTATATCTCACTGGTCACCATAGCAGCACCCACACGTAGCACGTGCTCCAGCAGGTATATCTCACTGGTCACACCCAAAGCCAATTCCTCCTTTGACTGCCTTTCCTTCCAGTTCTCTGCTGCCAATGACTGGAACGAACTACAAAAATCACTGAAGCTGGAGACTCATATCTCCCTCACTAACTTTAAGCACCAGCTGTCAGAGAAGCTCACAGATCACTGCACATAGCCCATCTGTAAACAGCCCATCCAACTACCTCATCCCCATAGTTTATTTATTTATTTATCTTGCTCCTTTGCACCCCAGTATCTCGACTTGCACATTCATTTTCTGCACATCTACCCCTCCAGTCTCTATCACTCCAGTGTTTAATTGCTATACTATAATTACTTCACCACCATGGACTATTTTTTGCCTTACCTCCCTTATCTTACCTCATTTGCACTCACTGTATATAGACTTTTCTTTTTATTCTACTGTATTATTGACTACATATTTGTTTATTCCGTGTGTAACTCTGCGTTGTTTTTGTTTGTGTCGCACTGCTTTGCTTTATCTTGGCCAGGTCACAGTTGTAAATGAGGACTTGTTCTCAACTAGCCTACCTGGTTAAATAAAAGGTGAAATAAATATATTTAAAAAATTAAAATACACAGAATATGTTCTTAACTGACTCGTTAAATTAAAAGGTAATATTAAAACAAATTAAAAAAGACAAAGAGAGTTGAAATGGAAATGAAATGGAGCTCAGCTGCATCCTGTTTCCATTGATCATCCTTGATGTTTCTACAACTTGATCGGAGTCCACCTGTTGTAAATTCAACTGATTGGACATGATTTGGAAAGGCACACAACCTGTCTATATAAAAAGGTCCCACAGTTGACAGTTTTATGTCAGAGCAAAAACCAAGCAATGAGGTGGAAGGAACTGCCCGTAGAGCTCAGAGACAGGTTTGTGTCGAGGCACCGATCTGGGGAAGGGTAACAAAAGCTTTTCTGCATCCATTTAAGATTCCCATAATCCTTAAATGGAAGAGGTTTGGGACCACCAAGACTCTTTCTAGAGCTGGCTGCCCAGCTAAACTGAGCAATCGGGGGAGAAGGGCCTTGGTCAGGGAGGTGACCAAGAACCCTGTGGTCACTGACAGAGCTCCTCTGTGGAGATGGGAGAACCTTCCAGCAGGACAACATTCTGGATGAGTTGCCACTCCTCAGTAAAAAGGCACATGACAGCCCACTTGGAGTTTGCCAAATGGCACCTAAAGGACTAACCATGAGAAACAAGATTCTCTGGTCTGATGAAAGCAAGATTGAACTCTTTGGCCTGAATGCAGTGTCACATCTGGAGGAAACCTGTCACCATCCCTGCGGTGAAGCATGGTGGTGGTGGCAGCATTATACTGTGGTGATGTTTTTCACCGGCAGGGACTGGGAGACTAGTATCGAGGCAAAGATTAACGGAGTAAAGTACAGAGTGATCCTTGATGAAAACCTACTCCAGAGCCCTCAGGACCACAGACTCAGGTGAAGGTTCACCTTCCAACAGGACAACGACCCTAAGCACACAGCCAAGGCAATGCAGGAGTGGCTTCAGGACAAGTCCTTGAGTGGCCCAGCCAGAGCCTGGACTTGAACCCGATGGCTCATCTCTGGAGAGACCTGAAAAGAGCTGTGCGGCGACCGTCCCCATCCAACCTGACAAAGCTTGAGAGGATCTCTCCAAATACAGCTTGTAGCATCATACCCAAGAAGACTCAAATCTGTAGTCGCTGCTAAAATGTGCTTCAACAAAGTACTGAGTAAAAGGTCTGAATACTTTAGAAAACATTTCTATAAATATATGTTTTGGATTACGGGGTAATTGTGTGTCATTACGGGGTAATTGTGTGTAGATTGATAAGGGGACAAATGTTAATTCAATTTAGAATAAGGCTGTAACGTAACAAAATGTGGAAAAAGACAAGGGGTCTGAGTACTTTCTGATGGCACAGTAGACGGAGACGCAAAACTCGGCCCTTTTAAAAAGGTTTAAATAAAGACGAAGCACAAGGAGGCATGTATGATTCTGCTGTGTAGATTCACCAAGACCACGTCAAGGAACTCTGTGGGAACCGCAAGGCAAGCAGAAACCTCTGTACTATCTTGGTTAAATAAAAATGTCGTTTGAAGATGTTTTTTTTATTTTTTTTGTCTTCATTTTAGCCCTACAGGAAATGTGGCTTGTTTCAGAGAATGTTTGAAGAAATCGTCACAGAAAGTAGTGTGTGTGTGTGTGTGTGTGCTCTGAGCAGTAGACAACTGCAGTAACCCTTTCAGAGCTGCAGCTGAAATCTTAATGAAGATGTACGCAAATCGTACCAGGAGGTACTTTCCCCAAAACATCAGACAATTACAACACAGGTCATAGTGAATGCATGCCAAGAAATGGCCTAACCATATCCACTTAGCACGCATTCACTACGGCCTAACCACTTAGCACGCATTCACTACGGCCTAACCCTATCCACTTAGCACGCATTCACTACGGCCTAACCACTTAGCACGCATTCACTACGGCCTAACCCTATCCACTTAGCACGCATTCACTACGGCCTAACCACTTAGCACGCATTCACTACGGCCTATCCCTATATAGTGCACTACTTTTGACCAGGGCCTATAGGGCTCTGTTTTAATGCAGTATGTTGGAATAGGGTGCCATTTGGGACACGTGCGTTTGAAGCACACTTGGCACACCAGTGGGGTTTCCAAATGACTGGGGACCAATAGGAGGGGAAAGGGCCAACACACAGACATTCCAGAAAGATCTATTGCTAAATCGTCGTTGGTAAAACACAGACTATCACCCTTCTGGCTGTCACCAAGTATTCCCGACTCTCGACACTCCCTTGTGCTCACACACACATACATGTTGTTGCTGCATGGAACCTGTGAATAGTAACACTCCCAAAAAAAAGAAGACATCTTGTAGGGCAATGTGGATATTTAAAACCGTCAGGTAGCCTGATAGCCATCTGCAAAATAGAGGTAGTTAGATAGATAGTTACAGCAACAGATGCCACAACGAGGGAATTCTCAACCAAAACAGCTGAATTGAAAGAACCTAGAGCCCACAGATGGGAGTTACGTCTGCTTTCCTCAGTTCTTTCCTTCGTGATTCGTTCAGAGGGATGAAGTTCACAACCAAACAGGAGAAAAGAGAACACACATGAAGCTCTCGAAGGCTAAAATGTGACTGATTTGATATGAGAACCGGTAAAAATGGCACGTACCATGGCAGCATTCGTCCGAAGCGTGTCCAGGGAGAGCGGGAGACCATGAAGCCTATGATCGGGTCCGTCACAGCATCCCAGGCCCTCCCCACGAACAGGATGATCGACGCATAGAATGGGTCCAACTTGAGGGAGGAGGAGAGGAGGAGAGAGAGAGAGAAAGGTTAGAGATATGGATGAATGGTTAGAACTAAAAAAAGGACCAGGCTGGGAGACGTGATGGAAACAGGTCCAACTGAACTGACAGAGGCGGCTCATTTGAAGCAGAAAGCGGCCATGTTGAGTCAGTCCTGTGGGCTACTGAACGTTTTAACAGGAAACCACAAGATTACAAAAAGACTATGTCTAGAGAGCCCAAGGAGGAGATGACTCCATGAATCCTACCACCTGTTTAGGGAGGTTACACTTAAACGTGCACTATGCAGAAACCGCTTCACCATTTCCTGGTTGCTAAAATTCTAACAATTTCGTCACAACAAGCAAGTTTAGAGAATCACTGTACCATCTAAACCGCTGTGAATAATAAATATAAATATAATTTAACCACAAATATTATTGTTTAAACTGGTGTTTGAAACCTTTTTACAAAAATAAATGACAAAAAAAACGAATAACTCGAGAACAGGAAGCATAGACAGTGGATAGAACAGATCTATGACTTCTTAGAGACTTGTTTTCAGCAAGAATTACAGATCTATAACTCATTTTCTACATGAATTTAGTCAGCTCTCCCCCACAAAAAAATTGCCTCTTCATCACTGATCTCAGCAGTTGGGGGAGTTGGACGCCATCTTGCCCTCAACATCAAAATTCTACTTAGGCGCAGAGTGGAGTCAGTCTAGCCGACCGTTCTCCCCAGGCCAGAGGAGTCAGTCTAGCCGTCCGTTCTCCCCAGGCCAGAGGAGTCAGTCTAGCCGACCGTTCTCCCCAGGCCAGAGGAGTCAGTCTAGCCGACCGTTCTCCCCAGGCCAGAGGAGTCAGTCTAGCCGTCCGTTCTCCCCAGGCCAGAGGAGTCAGTCTAGCCGTCCGTTCTCCCCAGGCCAGAGGAGTCAGTCTAGCCGTCCGTTCTCCCCAGGCCAGAGGAGTCAGTCTAGCCGACCGTGTTCCCCAGGCCAGAGGAGTCAGTCTACTCAACCTCCCAAGCTCTGGCTAAGTCTCTGTGAGCATTTTGATCCAGTCAGGTCACAACCCACCACTGAGTTAATGACTACAAAACTTAATCTGAGTCCCAAATGGCACCCTATTCTCTATATAGTGCACTACACCCCCGGGCCAGAGGAACCGGCCTACACCCCCGGGCCAGAGGAACCGGCCTACACCCCCGGGCCAGAGGAACCGGCCTACACCCCCGGGCCAGAGGAACCGGCCTACACCCCCGGGCCAGAGGAACGATGGGTCCCAAATGATACCCCGTTTCCTATACAGCGCACTTACTTTTGCCCAGATCCCTATGGAATCCTATTCCCTATATAGTGTACTAATTTTGACCAGAGCCCTATGGAATCTTATTCCCTATATAGTGCACTACTTTAGACCAGAGCCCTATGGAATCCTATTCCCTATATAGTGCACTAATTTTGACCAGAGCCCTATGGAATCCTATTCCCTATATAGTGCACTAATTTTGACCAGAGCCCTATGGAATCCTATTCCCTATATAGTGCACTAATTTTGACCAGAGCCCTATGGAATCCTATTCCCTATATAGTGCACTAATTTTGACCAGAGCCCTATGGAATCCTATTCCCTATATAGTGCACTAATTTTGACCAGAGCCTTATGGCTAGCGCCCTGAATAGAGAGTAAGGGTGCTACTGACTGAAGACTCACCTGTGCCACATCCAGTAGGTATATCTGGAGGAAGAAGCCCAGCGCACAGCCTGTGATCTGATAGGGCGCTCCTCCCACCGCATAGCACAGCTTGTTGCATATGGACAACCTGTCGCACTGCTCACGCTGGGAAAGACAGGGGGGAAAAAAGGGGTTTATTCATTACCGACATGGTTAACAGTTTAGTTTGTTAGGATCCACATTAAAAAAAGGTGGAGGAATGCGCAATGCATGAATGTTGCATTAATTCATTCCTTAAATAAATAAATAAATAAATAAAATGTTTCATGCAATAGCTTAGGCCCTGAATGCCAGTCTGTTGTATCAATGGGGTTTGCTACTGCAAAGCAGAAACAAGATGACACCCAGGCTTCCACAGAATGGATTGATGCAATAATGAGTCTTGTAAAAAAAAAAAATATGTTTCACATCAGACACCAACTGAACTTTGTTGCAGTCTGACCCTCAACAGAGTCACAAACCAACAAATAACTAAACAGCTCTAATAGAGGGAATTGTAGACAAAGTAGGGTGAGGGGGATACAGTATTGTTACGCCAATATGTTTTAAAGACATAATACATTTTTTTATCAAAAACCATAATGTATAACATTTCCTATACAGTGCCTTGCAAAACATTAATCCCGTCTTGTTTTCCTATTTTGTTGCATAATGTAATTTTAAATGTTTTTTTATTTATTGGAATGAATGTAAATGGACACAATATATAATATATTCAAAACTGGTGAAGTAAAAAAAAAAAAAAATTGTTTCAAAAATTCTAAACAGAAAAGTGTTGAGTGCATATGTTTTCACCCCCTTTGCATATGTATTCACCCCCTTTGCATATGTATTCACCCCCTTTGCATATGTATTCACCCCCTTTGCATATGTATTCACCCCCTTTGCATATGTTTTCACCCCCTTTGCATACGTTTTCACCCCCTTTGCATATGTATTCACCCTCTTTGCATATGTATTCACCTCCTTGCATATGTATTCACCCCCTTTGCATATGTATTCACCCCCTTTGCATATGTATTCACCCCCTTTGCATATGTATTCACCCCCTTTGCATACGTATTCACCCCCTTTGCATACGTATTCACACCCTTTGCATACGTATTCACCCCCTTTGCATACGTATTCACCCCCTTTGCATACGTATTCACCCCCTTTGCATACGTATTCACCCCCTTTGCATATGTATTCACCCCCTTTGCATATGTATTCACCCCCTTTGCTGTGAAGCCCCTAAATAAGATCTGGAGAACCAATTACCTTCAGAAGTCACATAATTAGTTAAATAAAAGTCCACCTGTGTGCAATCTAAGTGTCACATGATCTCATATATACGTTCTGAAGCAAACGGCACCATGAAGACCAAGGAGCTCTCCGAACATGTCAGAGACAAAGTAGTGGAGAAGTACAGATCATGGTTGAATTGTTTAAAAAATATCAGAAACTTTGAACATCCCACAGAGCACCATTAAATCGATTACCCCCCAAAAAATGAAAGAATATGGCACCACAACAAACCTGCCAAGAGAGGGCCGCCCAGCAAAACTCACGGACCAGGCAAGCAGGGCATTAATCAGAGGCAACAAAGAGACCAAAGATAACCCTGAAAGAGCTGCAAAGCTCCACGGCGGAGAATCTGTCCATAGGACCACTAAGCCGTACACTCCACAGAGCTGGGCTTTACGGAAGAGTGGCCAGAAAAAAATCCATTGATGTGGGAGACTCCCCAAAAATATGGAAGAAGGTACTCTGGTGAGATGACTAAAATTGAGCTTTTGGGCCATCAAGGAAAACACTGTCTGGTGCAAACCCAACACCTCTCATCACCCCGAGAACACCATCCCCACCGTGAAGCATGGTGGTGGCAGCATCATGCTGTGGGGATGTTTTTCAACTGCAGGGACTGGGAAACATTGTCAGAATTGGAGGAATGATGGATGGCACTAAATACAGGGAAATTCTTGAGGGGAACCTGTTTCAGTCTTCCAGAGATTTGAGACTGGGACAGAGGTTCATCTTCCAGCAGGACAATGACCGAAAGCATACTGCTAAAGCAACACTCGAGTGGATTAAAGGGAAACATTAAAATGTCTTTGAATGGCCTAGTCAAAGCCCAGACCTCAATCCAATTGAGAATATGTGGTATGTCTTAAAGATTGCTGTACACCAGCAGGAACTTGAAGGAGCTGGAGCAGTTTTGCCTTGAAGAATGTACAAAACTCCCAGTGGCTAGATGGGGCATGTCTCTATAAGCTTGGCACAAGAGACTTGCAGCTGTAATTGCTGCAAAAGGTGGCTCTACAAAGTATTGACTTGGGGGGGGGGGGGGGTGAATAGTTATGCATGCTGTTTTTTTTGTCTTATTTCTTGCTTGTTTCACAAAAACGATGTTTCATCAAACTGGTAGGATACAAATGCCCCCCCCCCCAAAAAATATATATATATTTTTTTTTTATTCCAGGTTGTAAGGCAACAAAATAGGAAAAGTGCCAAGGGGTTGAATACTAAGCTATTGTATTTGTCTTCATGAAATGGTAAGCCAACAGGATTGTAACACTTATTTCCATGACTGATTAGAAGTTGTTTTCCATGACACCAATTCGCAATTCATATAAAATAGTAATAAATATAGAATTGTAATATATTGCTAAGTATCGTGAAAATATTGTATTGTAAGTTCCCTGGCAATTCCCAGCCCTACTACAAAGTGATCCAACTAACTGGACAATGTGTCAATAGCTTGAAACAATTAGTGCAAGGTGTATTAACTTATGTAGAAACACACTGGCCAAGAAGAAAACTTCCTAGAAAATGCAGGAACCCTAGGAAGAAACGTAGAGAGAAGAACCTGGCTTTGAGAGATGGCCAGTCCTCTTCTGGCTGTGCTGGGGGATAATGAGGGGGAGTACATGGCCAGATCGTTCTTCAAAGATGTTCAAATGTACATGAATGACCAGAAGGGTCAAATAATAAAATCACATCAACTTATTTGCAGAGCTAGCCTAAGTATGATTGGATCTACGGTCTCTTTGGCTTAGCATTTAGCAGGCTCTCTTTATAATGGTGATAGGGGGGTATTCTGCTTAGCAGCCTAATCCAAAACAGTCCCTCTCCCATCCCTCCCTCCCTTGTCTGTTTTACTCAAGAGTTCTGGTTTCCAGATCTACCATCCAGCTACAGAACAGGAGGACCAGTGCTGGGATGGGGGCTACAGAACACACCCACAGTAACAGGAAGACCAGTGCTGGGAATCTGGGACAGAGAGGCATTTTGTCACGAGACGGTCCCACGACAGCGTGAGAACAGTGTAACCCAATTATTCTGCATCTGTCTCCACAGGTTGTAGACTGGAACCTTTCCCACCTCGATACCAATCACCCTGTCCGCATCTGCACCTGTACATAGCCCACCTATAATTTAGCCCAAACAACTACCTATTTCCCTACTGTATTTCATTTATTTATTTAGCTCCTTTGCACCCCATTATTTTTATTTCTACTTTGCACATTCTTCCATTACAAATCTACTATTCCAGTGTTTTACTTGCTATATTGTATTTACTTTGCCACCATGGCCTTTTTTTGCCTTTACCTCCCTTATCTCACCTCATTTGCTCACATCGTATATAGACTTGTTCATACTGTATTATTGACTGTATGTTTGTTTTAATCCATGTGTAACTCTGTGTCGTTGTATCTGTCAAACTGCTTTGCTTTATCTTGGCCAGGTCGCAATTGTAAATGAGAACTTGTTCTCAACTTGCCTACTTGGTTAAATAAAGGTGAAATAAATTACAAATTTTAAAAATCCCAAACGGTACTCTATTCCCCATTCATAGTGCACTACTTTCATATCAATTCCCTGGCATGAGTGACCTGACAGACTGCCTCCAGAATGGCACCGTATTCTCTACATCACTCTATGGAGCCTGGTCAAAAGTAGTTGGAGCCTGGTCAAAAATAAATACAAAATGGCCAGACTGGTTAGTGTGTCTCCTCACAGGGTTGACACAATCCCCTGGCGAGAACAAGGGCCTTTCTGCACTTCTCTGGCAGGGAACTTCGCCAGGTTGGCTAGCCAGCTTGAAAGGGAGCCCTCAACGTTTGTCAACCAATAGGCAGTCAGGAGCACAGGCACCCACACCCTCTTCCTAAGCCAATGAAAAGGGCTCTCTGTGGCCGCCACCCGGTTTACGAGGATCCTGATTGGTGGGATCTGAGACGTCACCTCATTCACACATAGGGGGAAAACACTGGGTACTAAGAACTGCAGGGAACATAAAAGTTTATTTGTGCCCAGGTCCCAAATCAATCCTTATCCTCTGCTAGACTAAGTGGAGTTGCCAACACATCTAGATTTTCAGGGCAAGTTCACAGGCCATGAAACAAATTCTAAATAAAACAACTCCTGTGTCTAGTATTGTTTGTAGTTTGGATCTGGTTAGACACATGAGTCACTGTGTGACCATAAACGTCAGATAACCAAGGCTGTTGACGCACCAACACATTCTTTCAGTGACAATTTGTTGTTCTGACTGAAAAAAGGAGCCTCTCTTAAGCCTAGGCTAACCACAGGGACATTAAGGCATCTTTCACAGTGTTGTGGACTGACTCACTGACAATATACAATAACTGGCCAAACACTAGGTTTTAATTCAGGTCAAACACCAATGGTATTGCACAAGTGTAACGGATGTGAAACGACTAGCTACTTAGTGGTGGTGTGCGCTAAATAGCGTTTCAATCGGTGACGTCACTTGCTCCGAGACCTTGAAGTAGTGGTTCCCCTTGCTCTGCAAGGGTCACGGCTTTTGTGGAGCGATGGGTAAACGATCCTTCGAGGGTGAGACTGTTGTTAATGTGTGCAGAGGGTCCCTGGTTCGTGCCCGGGTATGGGCAAGGGGACAGTCTAAAGTTATACTGTTACACAAGGTTGAATCTTTCGAAACCAAAACCGTGCCAACCCATGACATGCATTTCCCAACAGACTTATTGGGACTGCTACCCTACACATTACCCATGTCAAACCTGTCTGTCTGGCACACAGACTTGAATACGAGTCCGGAAGGAGAGTTCACAGTCTAGCCAGACATCTAGGTATTTGTAGTTGTCCACATATTCTAAGTCGGAACCGTCCAGAGTAGTGATGCTCGTCGGGTGGGCATGGAACGGTTGAAAAGCACGCATTTAGTTTTACTAGCATTGAAGCTCATTTGGAGGTTTGTTAACAAAGTATTCAAAGAAGGGCCAGATGTATACAGAATGGTATCGTCTGTGTAGAGGTGGATCAGGGAATCACCCGCAGCAAGAGCGACATTGTTGATTATATACAGAGAAAAGAGTCGGCCTGAGAATTGAACCCCGTGGTACCCCCATAGAGACAGCCAGAGGTCCAGACAACAGGCCCTCCGATTTGACACACTGAACTCTGAGAAGTAGTTGGTGAACCAGGCGAGGCAGTCATTTGAGAAACCAAGGCTGTTGAGTCTGCCGATGAGAATACGGTGATTGACAGAGTTGAAAGCCTTGGCCAAGTCGATGAACACAGCTGAACAGTATTGTCTTTTATTGATGGCGGTTCTGATATCATTTAGTACCTTGAGCGTGGCTGAGGTGCACCCGTGACCAGCTCGGAAACCGGATTGCACAGTGGAGAAGGTACGGTGTGATTCGAAATGGTCAGGGATCGGTTTATTGACTCGGTTTTTGAAAGGCAGGGCAGGATGGATATAGGTCTGTAACAGTTTGACCACGGCAGCTTTCCAATCTTTAGGGATCTCGGACGATACAAAAGAGAGGTTGAACAGACTGGTAATAGGGGTTGCAACAATTGTGTATTGGTTCCTGACTTTCCTGAAAAGTTGCATATCGCGGGGACAATTCAATGCTAGTGCAGTCCGTCACAGGATGTTTTTGTGCTGGACGAGGTCAGTCAGGTCTGGAGTGAACCAAGGGCTATATCTGTTCTTAGTCCTACATTTTTTGAAAGGGGCATGCTTATATAAGATGGTGAGGAAATTACTTTTAAAGAACGACCAGGCATCCTCGACTGACGGGATGAGGTCAATATCCTTCCAGGATACCCGGGCCGGGTCAATTAGAAAGGCCTGCTCGCAGAAGTGTTTCAGGGAGCGTTTGACAGTGAAGATGGGTGGTCGTTTGACCGCAGACCCATAGCTGATGCAGGCAATGAGGCAGTATTTGGAGGGAAAGTTGGTCAGGGTAAAATCTAGGAGTGTGCCCATGTTTACGGATTTAGGGTTATACCTGGTGGGTTCCTTGATAATTTGTGTGAGTTTGAGGGCATCTAGCTTAGATTGTAGGACTGCTGGGGTGTTAAGCATATCCCAATTTAGGTCACCTAACAGAACAAACTCTGAAGATAGATGGGGGGGCACCCATTCACATATGATGTCCAGGGCACAGCTGGGAGCTGAGGGGGGGGGGGGGGGTCTATAACAGGCAGCAACAGTGAGAGACTTATTTCTGGAGAGATTCATTTTTAAAATTAGAAGCTCAAACTGTTTGGGCATAGACCTGGAAAGTATAACAGAACTTTGCATGCTAACTCCTCCCCCTTTGGCAGTTCTACCTTGTTGGAACATGTTGTAGTTGGAGATGTAAATCTCAGAACTTTTGGTAGCCTTCCTGGGCCAGGATTCAGACAAGGCAAGGACATCAGGGTTGGCAGAGTGTACTAAAGCACTGAGTAAAACAAACTTAGGGAGGAGGCTTCTGATATTAACATATGCAAGGCTTTTACGGTTACAGAAGACAACAAATGAGAGCGCCTGGGGACACGCAGGGTCTGGGTTAACAAACCTGTCTGTCTGGAATGTGGGCCTACACTTGTAAAGGAGTTAAATTTATTGGAAACTGCAGAACATGGGCATCCAATTTCTACTGCAACAGTGAAACCTTCCTGTGCAATCAACCTCTAGAGAAAGAGTGTGCAATAACCCAGGGCTCGACCTTAACCCAGGGCTCGACCTTAACCCAGGGCTCGACCTTAACCCAGGGCTCGACCTTAACCCAGGGCTCGACCTTAACCCAGGGCTCGACCTTAACCCAGGGCTCGACCTTAACCCAGGGCTCGACCTTAACCCAGGGCTCGACCTTAACCCAGGGCTCGACCTTAACAATTGGCCGGGACAAGAAAAATAAGTCTGACAAGGAGAATATAGACTGAGGATGCACTGTCAACTCCCAATCTCTTCACGGAGACACTGTCTATCAGGCTTCAAGTGGCCTATAAAGATTAGGCGGAAATTAATTGAGCTGCGAGTGGCTCAACTGAAGTCTCTCATCCCGTGTCCTGCAGTTTTACCTTCGTTTTCAGGTGTGTGTAGCCTACTCTTGTCAGTGTGATCTCTGTGTAAATAAAATGTTTCGACAAACATCAAAAGCTGGTCAAAGCGCTCATTCAAACTTTAGAAAGGCACCAGACAAGCTGGTCAAAAGGCACCAGACAAGCTGGTCAAAAGGCACCAGACAAGCTGGTCAAAAGGCACCAGACAAGCTGGTCAAAAGGCACCAGACAAGCTGGTCAAGGCACCAGACAAGCACCTAATCGGTCCAACACCACCCAACCTTGAACCAGTTGCTAAAAAAGCCAGTATAGGAGGATAAGACAATTCATTCCGACCTGGAAAGAGGAGTTTATTTCTGCGTGCAGTTTGAAGATAGTTGATAACTTGCATTATTGCACTAACATCATTACACAACTATCGGTTAGGCATTTTTCTTAATTAACGTTAAGGATCCCAACTTCATTTTTTATTTATTTTACGATTCGCACCACTAGTATACACCAAAATCAAGCATGGAAGCGCTCATTCAAACTTTAGAAGAAATCACAGCTCCAGCCCGGGTGAAATGACACGTAGCCTCGCTGCTTGTGTTAGCTACATCGAGCAAGACGCTCCTCTGACACGGCGTAGACTACTCCTATGTTTCCAACCCCCAAAAGCCACATTACAATTCATATATATCCGAGGGGACGGTGGCAAAGTCATATATATATATATATAAAAAAATGTATTGCCTAAACCGCATAGCTATTTCTAATCACTTATATAACCTACGCTATTCTCAATAGGTTTTTCCAAAGCAAAACGCATCCTTGCCGTAAATAGCTATAGTTAATCATTTTCAATGAATAAAGGGAAGACAGGACGGGGTTTGGTGCTCGCCTTGCGGAATGTAATTGAAACGTGGTGGCTGCTGTCATCAAAGCCGGTGGAAATAAAACTGATTATAGTTTATCATCAATAACTAGACTAATTGATTATGCTGAACGTATAAAAAGTTAGACATGAGAATGTTGACAAACCGTTCCATCTCTTTGGAATCGCTGTTCAATCAAAGCCGTCTTCCTCTCCAGTTTAGTTCAGGTTGTACATTCATGCATACACATTTACTGCTAATATTGTTGTTCATAAAACTATACATTAATCAACTTACCTTCCCAGCTAATTTGACCACATCTGGGTTGACCGGTTTATTCGTTAATAAACTATTGTTGGAATATTGATCGGCGCCTTCTCCTTTTGCCATCACTTTACGGATAAATAACCGTTTGAAAAACAAATATGATACTTAAAAAAAAATGTAAACGTCGTTTTAAAACACAAATCGGTTACACCTTGTGAGATCCGTTCAGACTACACATGTGAAAGTTTACGACTAGGAGTGTACCATGATGTAGCAGTAGGACCCCGCCCCTTACCGGTCAGTAAGATTTAACCCCGCCCACAAAGCTGGCGGAGACTCAGACCAAGTTCTAATATGGAATTTATGTAACCTTTATTTAACGAGGCAAGTCAGTTAAGAACAAATTCCTATTGACAAATGACTGCCTACCAAAAGGCCTCCTGCGGGGACGGCGGATTAGATTAAAAATATATTAAATAAAAATATAGGACAAAACACATCACGATAAGAGATACAACGCAACACTACATAAAGAGAGACCTAAGACAACAACACAGCGTGGTAGCAACATGACAACAACAACAACATGGTTTCAACACAAAACATGGTACAAACATAATTGGCCACAGACAACAGAACAAATGGCAAGAAGTTAGAGACAACAATACATCACGCAAAGCAGCCACAACTGTCAGTAAGAGTGTCCATGATTGAGTCTTTGAACGAAAAGATGGAGATAAAACTGTCCAGTTTCAGTGTTTGTAGCAGCTCGTTCCGGTCACGAGCTGCAGCGAACTGAAAAGAAGAGAGGCCCAGGGATGTGTGTGCTTTGGGGACCTTTAACAGAATGTGACTGGCAGAACAGGGGTTGTAATGTGGAGGATGAGGGCTACAGTAGATATCTCAGATATTAGAAGTTAAGGAAATATTATCATACTGTTTATAGATTGTGTAACACAGGAGGTTGGTGGCACTTTAAATGGGGAGGACAGGCTCGTGCTAATGACTGGAGCAGAATTGTTTATTAAATATAACCTTTATTTAACGAGGCATGTCAGTTAAGAACAAATTCTTATTTACAATGACAGCCTAACAGTGAGTTAACTGCCTTTTTCAGGGGCAGAACAACATGTTTTTATCTTGTCAGCTCAGGGATTTGATCCAGCAACCTTTTGTTACTAGTCCAACAATCTAACCACTACACTACCTGCTCTAACCACTAGGCTACCTGCTCTAACCAATACGCTACCTGCCTCCCCCCAAACATTGGTGAAATGGTATCAAATACATCAAACACGTGGTTTCCAATGGCCAAGGACTGAAATGTTTGTCCGTTTTAACACATTTATCCTGGTAATGTAAAAACATGTACGTGTGTTTTAAGATATAGTAAATAGGTCATCTCTAAAAAAATCACTACATACAACTACACACTGTGAACCAGAGATACCACGTACCCTGGTCTGGCCTAATACAAACCGTAAGCTATACAGCAACGTTGATGTTTTCCAGGACATTCTGCAGTAGAGCAAGTAGATGGTGAGCTGTATACAGCCTTGTGATTCTGTATGTTCTATTAGTGACACCTGGTTATGATATGAAGGGTATGTTCCCTAGCTATGCACATATACACTAGTAAGGCTCCCGACTGGTGCTTGTGGTCTAAGGCACTGAATGTCAGTGATAGAGGCATCACTACAGACACTGTTTATATTTCTGTAGGTATTTTTTCTTAAAACTGCATTGTTGGTTAAGGGTTTGTAAGTAAGCATTTCACTGTAAGGTCTACCTACACCTGTTGTATTCGGCGCATGTGACTAATACATTTTAATTGATTTAATTTGGTTCGATCCCGGGCTTCATCACAACCGGCCTTGATCAGGAGTCCTATAGGGCGGTGCACAATTGGTCCAGCGTCATCCTGCTTAGGAGAGGGGTTTGGCCGGGGATAGGCCGTCATTGTAGAATAAGAATTTGTTCTTAACTGACTTGCCTAGTTAAATGAAGGTTAAAAAAATATATTTAAAAAATGACACACACCACAGGCGGCTGGTGACACCTTTAATGAGGAGGACAGGCTCATATTAATGGCTGGAATGGAATCGTATCCAACACATCACACACATGGTTTCATTGTGTCTGATGACGCTCCCAACGCTCCAATCCAGCCATTGTTATGAGCCGTCCTCCTCTCAGCAGCCTCCTGTGACTCAAACACTGTGACTTTGAACATTGGACTGTGTGTTACTGAGGATCACGGAGGGCCACGTGGAGAGTAATGTAGTTCACACACACACACACACACACACACACACACACACACACACACACACACACACACACACACACACACACACACACACACATACTGTAATGTCAGCCAGCTTCTTGGAGAGAGTAGTTAATCCATAAATGAACAGAAATTCCTTTGCCCTAGTGAACAACTTTTCACTGACCTCTGTAACGCCAACTCTACACTCAAGTTCAGGCAGAATCAGACCATATCAGACCATGGGTTCAAGTACTATTTGAAATCTTTTAGCATTGGCTCTGGCCTGCATCGAGTACCAGAGGTTGACAGTCTTTTGGGGATATTCAATTGGTCCATAAATCCAGGCAAGCTCAATCAAGCACAGATCAAGTATTTTAAATGATTTCAAATTTGCTTGAACCCAGTTGAAAACCATATATTCCCAGAGTCAGACTGGGCCATATAGTCCCAGAGTCAGACTGGGCCATATAGTCCCAGAGTCAGACTGGGCCATATAGTCCCAGAGTTAGACTGGGCCATATAGTCCCAGAGTCAGACTTGGCCATATAGTCCCAGAGTCAGACTGGACCATATAGTCCCAGAGCCAGACTGGACCATATAGTCCCAGAGTCAGACTGGGCCATATAGTCCCAGAGTCAGACTGGGCCAAATAGTCCCAGAGTCAGACTGGGCCATATAGTCCCAGAGTCAGACTGGACATTATCGTCCCAGAGTCAGACTGGGCCATATAGTCCCAGTCAGACTGGACCATATAGTCCCAGAGTCAGACTGGACCATATCGTCCCAGAGTCAGACTGGACCATATAGTCCCAGAGTCAGACTGGACCATATAGTCCCAGAGTCAGACTGGACCATATAGTCCCAGAGTCAGACTGCACCATATAGTCCCAGAGTCAGACTGGACCATATTGTCCCAGAGTCAGACTGGACCATATAGTCCCAGAGTCAGACTGGACCATATCGTCCCAGAGTCAGACTGGACCATATCGTCCCAGAGTCAGACTGGACCATATAGTCCCACAGTCAGACTGGACCATATAGTCCCAGAGTCAGACTGGACCATATAGTCCCAGAGTCAGACTGGACCATATAGTCCCAGAGTCAGACTGGACCATATCGTCCCAGAGTCAGACTGGACCATATCGTCCCAGAGTCAGACTGGACCATATAGTCCCAGAGTCAGACTGGACCATATCGTCCCAGAGTCAGACTGGACCATATCATCCCAGAGTCAGACTGGACCATATAGTCCCAGAGTCAGACTGGGCCATATAGTCCCAGAGTCAGACTGGACCATATAGTCCCAGAGTCAGACTGGACCATATAGTCCCAGAGTCAGACTGGACCATATCGTCCCAGAGTCAGACTGGACCATATCGTCCCAGAGTCAGACTGGACCATATAGTCCCAGAGTCAGACTGGACCATATCGTCCCAGAGTCAGACTGGGACCATATCATCCCAGAGTCAGACTGGACCATATAGTCCCAGAGTCAGACTGGGCCATATAGTCCCATACTGTTTCTGATCTTTCACTAAAGTTGCAATACATTTGATAACAATGTTGCAAAAGCTTGCAAGGGAAGCCATGTTGAAATATAATCTACAGTGCATTTGGAAAGTATTCAGACCTCTTGACTTAGTTACAGCCTTATTAAAAATGGATTAAATTGATTTTTTTCCTTATCAATCTACACACAATATCCCATAATGACAATGGGAAAAACAGGTTTTCAGAAATGAAAAAGGGAAATACCTTATTTACCTTATTTACATAAGTATTCAGACCCTTTCCTATGAGACTCGAAATTAAGCTCAGGTGCATCCTGTTTCCATTGATCATCCTTGAGAAGTTTCTACAACTTGATCGGAGTCTACCTGTGGTAAATTCAACGGATTGGTCATGATTTGGAAAGGCACACACAGCTGTCTATATAAGGTCCCACAGTTGGCAGTTTTATGTCAGAGCGAATACCAAGCCATGAGGTCGAAGGAATTGTCTGTAGACCTCTGAGACAGGATTGTGTCGAGGCACAGATCTGGGGAAGGGTACCAAAACATTTCTGCAGCATTGAAGATCCCCAAGAACACAGTGGCCTCCATCATTCTTAAATGGAAGAAGTTTGGAACCACCAAGACTCTTCCTAGAGCTGGCCGCCCGGCCAAACTGAGCAATCAGGAGAAGGCCTCGGTCAGGGAGGTGACTGATGAAACTCTTTGGCGTGAATGCCAAGCATCACTTCTGGAGGAAACATGGCACCATCCCTATGGTGACGCATGGTGGTGGCAGCATCATGCTGTGGGGATGTTTTTCAGTGGCAGGGACTGGGAGACTAGTCAGG
>NC_034187.2:84440183-84454282 GCF_002021735.2 Oncorhynchus kisutch
AATACCCCATAATGACAACAAAAAAAACAGGTTTTTATTTTAAGTATTCAGACCCTTTACTCAGTACTTTGTTGAAGCACCTTTGGCAGTGATTGCACTCTCGAGTCTTCTTGGGTATGATGCTACAACCTTGGCACATCATTATTTGGGGAGTTTCTCCCATTCTTCTCTGCAGATCTTATCAAGCTCTGTCAGGTTGGATGGGGAGCGTCGCCGCACAGCAGCTATTTTCCAGTCTCTCCAGAGACACATTTCGGATTCAAGTCCGGCCTCTGGCTGGGCCACTCAAGGACATTCACAGACTTGTCCTGAAGCCACTCATGCGTTGTCTTGGCTGTGTGCTTAGGGTCATTGTCCTTTTGGAATGTAAACCTTGGCCCCAGTCTGAGGTCCTGAGTGCTCTGGAGTAGGTTTTCAACAAGGATCTCTCTGTACTCTGCTCCATTCATCTTTCCCTCGATCCTGACTAGTCTCCCAGTCCCTGCCACTGAAAAACATCCCCACAGCATGATGCTGCCACCACCATGCGTCACCATAGGGATGGTGCCATGTTTCCTCCAGAAGTGATGCTTGGCATTCACGCCAAAGAGTTTCATCAGTCACCTCCCTGACCGAGGCCCTTCTCCTGATTGCTCAGTTTGGCCGGGCGGCCAGCTCTAGGAAGAGTCTTGGTGGTTCCAAACTTCTTCCATTTAAGAATGATGGAGGCCACTGTGTTCTTGGGGATCTTCAATGCTGCAGAAATGTTTTGGTACCCTTCCCCAGATCTGTGCCTCGACACAATCCTGTCTCAGAGGTCTACAGACAATTCCTTCGACCTCATGGCTTGGTATTCGCTCTGACATAAAACTGCCAACTGTGGGACCTTATATAGACAGCTGTGTGTGCCTTTCCAAATCATGACCAATCCGTTGAATTTACCACAGGTAGACTCCGATCAAGTTGTAGAAACTTCTCAAGGATGATCAATGGAAACAGGATGCACCTGAGCTTAATTTCGAGTCTCATAGGAAGGGTCTGAATACTTATGTAAATAAGGTAAATAAGGTATTTCCCTTTTTCATTTCTGAAAACCTGTTTTTCCCATTGTCATTATGGGATATTGTGTGTAGATTGATAAGGAAAAAATCAATTTAATCCATTTTTAATAGGCTGTAACTAAGTCAAGAGGTCTGAATACTTTCCAAATGCACTGTAGATTATATTTCAACATGGCTTCCCTTGCAAGCTTTTGCAACATTGTTATCAAATGTATTGCAACTTTAGTGAAAGATCAGAAACAGTATGGGACTATATGGCCCAGTCTGACTCTGGGACTATATGGTCCAGTCTGACTCTGGGATGATATGGTCCAGTCTGACTCTGGGACGATATGGTCCAGTCTGACTCTGGGACTATATGGTCCAGTCTGACTCTGGGACGATATGGTCCAGTCTGACTCTGGGACGATATGGTCCAGTCTGACTCTGGGACTATATGGTCCAGTCTGACTCTGGGACTATATGGTCCAGTCTGACTCTGGGACTATATGGCCCAGTCTGACTCTGGGACTATATGGTCCAGTCTGACTCTGGGATGATATGGTCCAGTCTGACTCTGGGACGATATGGTCCAGTCTGACTCTGGACTATATGGTCCAGTCTGACTCTGGGACGATATGGTCCAGTCTGACTCTGGGACGATATGGTCCAGTCTGACTCTGGGACTATATGGTCCAGTCTGACTCTGGGACTATATGGTCCAGTCTGACTCTGGGACTATATGGTCCAGTCTGACTGTGGGACTATATGGTCCAGTCTGACTCTGGGACGATATGGTCCAGTCTGACTCTGGGACGATATGGTCCAGTCTGACTCTGGGACTATATGGTCCAGTCTGACTCTGGGACAATATGGTCCAGTCTGACTCTGGGACTATATGGTGCAGTCTGACTCTGGGACTATATGGTCCAGTCTGACTCTGGGACTATATGGTCCAGTCTGACTCTGGGACTATATGGTCCAGTCTGACTCTGGGACGATATGGTCCAGTCTGACTCTGGGACTATATGGTCCAGTCTGACTGGGACTATATGGCCCAGTCTGACTCTGGGACGATAATGTCCAGTCTGACTCTGGGACTATATGGCCCAGTCTGACTCTGGGACTATTTGGCCCAGTCTGACTCTGGGACTATATGGCCCAGTCTGACTCTGGGACTATATGGTCCAGTCTGGCTCTGGGACTATATGGTCCAGTCTGACTCTGGGACTATATGGCCAAGTCTGACTCTGGGACTATATGGCCCAGTCTAACTCTGGGACTATATGGCCCAGTCTGACTCTGGGACTATATGGCCTGATCTGATGGCCCAGTCTGACTCTGGGACTATATGGCCCAGTCTGACTCTGGGAATATATGGTTTTCAACTGGGTTCAAGCAAATTTGAAATCATTTAAAATACTTGATCTGTGCTTGATTGAGCTTGCCTGGATTTATGGGCCAATTGAATATCCCCGAAAAGACTGTCAACCTCTGGTACTCGATGCAGGCAGAAGCAATGCTAAAAGATTTCAAAATAGTACTGTGAACCCATGGTCTGATATGGTCTGATTCTGCCTGAACTTGAGTGTAGAGTTGCGTTACAGAGGTCAGTGAAGAAGTTGTTCACTAGGGCAAAGGAATTTCTGTTCATTTATGGATTAACTACTCTCTCCAAGAAGCTGGCTGACATTACAGTATGTGTGTGTGTGTGTGTGTGTGTGTGTGTGTGTGTGTTGGTGTGTGTGTGTGTGTGTGTGTGTTGGTGTGTGTGTGTGTGTGAACTACATACTCTCCACGTGGCCCTCCGTGATCCTCAGTAACACACAGTCCAATGTTCAAAGTCACAGTGTTTTGAGTCACAGGAGGCTGCTGAGAGGAGGACGGCTCATAACAATGGCTGGATTGGGAGCGTTGGGAGCGTCATCAGACACAATGAACCATGTGTGTGATGTGTTGGATACGATTCCATTCCAGCCATTAATATGAGCCTGTCCTCCTCATTAAAGGTGTCACCAGCCGCCTGTGGTGTGGTGTCATTTTTTAAATATATTTTTTAACCTTCATTTAACTAGGCAAGTCAGTTAAGAACAAATTCTTATTCTACAATGACGGCCTATCCCCGGCCAAACCCCTCTCCTAAGCAGGATGACGCTGGACCAATTGTGCACCGCCCTATAGGATCCTGATCAAGGCCGGTTGTGATGAAGCCGGGATCGAACCAAATTAAATCAATTAAAATGTATTAGTCACATGCGCCGAATACAACAGGTGTAGGTAGAACCTTACAGTGAAATGCTTACTTACAAACCCTTAACCAACAATGCAGTTTTAAGAAAAATACCTACAGAAATATAAACAGTGTCTGTAGTGATGCCTCTATCACTGACATTCAGTGCCTTAGACCACAAGCACCAGTCGGAGCCTTACTAGTGTATATGTGCATAGCTAGGGAACATACCCTTTCATATCATAACCAGGTGTCACTAATAGAACATACAGAATCACAAGGGCTGTATACAGCTCACCATCTACTTGCTCTACTGCAGAATGTCCTGGAAAACATCAACGTTGCTGTATAGCTTACGGTTTGTATTAGGCCAGACCAGGGTACGTGGTATCTCTGGTTCACAGTGTGTAGTTGTATGTAGTGGATTTTTTTAGAGATGACCTATTTACTATATCTTAAAACCAACGTACATGTTTTTACATTACCAGGATAAATGTGTTAAACGGACAAACATTTCAGTCCTTGGCCATTGGAAACCACGTGTTTGATGTATTTGATACCATTTCACCAATGTTTGGGGGGAGGCAGGTAGCGTATTGGTTAGAGCAGGTAGCCTAGTGGTTAGAGCAGGTAGTGTAGTGGTTAGATTGTTGGACTAGTAACAAAAGGTTGCTGGATCAAATCCCTGAGCTGACAAGATAAAAACATGTTGTTCTGCCCCTGAAAAAGGCAGTTAACTCACTGTTAGGCTGTCATTGTAAATAAGAATTTGTTCTTAACTGACATGCCTCGTTAAATAAAGGTTATATTTAATAAACAAATTCTGCTCCAGTCATTAGCACGAGCCTGTCCTCCCCATTTAAGTGCCACCAACCTCCTGTGTTACACAATCTATAACAGTATGATAATATTTCCTTAACTTCTAATATCTGAGATATCTACTGTAGCCCTCATCCTCCCACATTAAACCCCTGTTCTGGCCAGCACATTCTGTTAAAGGTCCCCAAAGCACACACATCCTGGGCCTCTCTTCTTTCAGTTCGCTGCAGCTCGTGACCGGAACGAGCTGCTACAAACACTGAACTGGACAGTTTTATCTCCATCTTTTCGTTCAAAGACTCAATCATGGACACTCTTACTGACAGTTGTGGCTGCTTTGCGTGATGTATTGTTGTCTCTAACTTCTTGCCATTTGTTCTGTTGTCTGTGGCCAATTATGTTTGTACCATGTTTTGTGTTGAAACCATGTTGTTGTTGTTGTCATGTTGCTACCACGCTGTGTTGTTGTCTTAGGTCTCTCTTTATGTAGTGTTGCGTTGTATCTCTTATCGTGATGTGTTTTGTCCTATATTTTTATTTAATATATTTTTAATCTAATCCGCCGTCCCCGCAGGAGGCCTTTTGGTAGGCAGTCATTTGTCAATAGGAATTTGTTCTTAACTGACTTGCCTCGTTAAATAAAGGTTACATAAATTCCATATTAGAACTTGGTCTGAGTCTCCGCCAGCTTTGTTGGGCGGGGTTAAATCTTACTGACCGGTAAGGGGCGGGGTCCTACTGCTACATCATGGTACACTCCTAGTCGTAAACTTTCACATGTGTAGTCTGAACGGATCTCACAGGTGTAACCGATTTGTGTTTTAAACGACGTTTACATTTTTTTTTTAAGTATCATATTTGTTTTTCAAACGGTTATTTATCCGTAAAGTGATGGCAAAAGGAGAAGGCGCCGATCAATATTCCAACAATAGTTTATTAACGAATAAACCGGTCAACCCAGATGTGGTCAAATTAGCTGGGAAGGTAAGTTGATTAATGTATAGTTTTATGAACAACAATATTAGCAGTAAATGTGTATGCATGAATGTACAACCTGAACTAAACTGGAGAGGAAGACGGCTTTGATTGAACAGCGATTCCAAAGAGATGGAACGGTTTGTCAACATTCTCATGTCTAACTTTTTATACGTTCAGCATAATCAATTAGTCTAGTTATTGATGATAAACTATAATCAGTTTTATTTCCACCGGCTTTGATGACAGCAGCCACCACGTTTCAATTACATTCCGCAAGGCGAGCACCAAACCCCGTCCTGTCTTCCCTTTATTCATTGAAAATGATTAACTATAGCTATTTACGGCAAGGATGCGTTTTGCTTTGGAAAAACCTATTGAGAATAGCGTAGGTTATATAAGTGATTAGAAATAGCTATGCGGTTTAGGCAATACATTTTTTTATATATATATATATATGACTTTGCCACCGTCCCTCGGATATATATGAATTGTAATGTGGCTTTTGGGGGTTGGAAACATAGGAGTAGTCTACGCCGTGTCAGAGGAGCGTCTTGCTCGATGTAGCTAACACAAGCAGCGAGGCTACGTGTCATTTCACCCGGGCTGGAGCTGTGATTTCTTCTAAAGTTTGAATGAGCGCTTCCATGCTTGATTTTGGTGTATACTAGTGGTGCGAATCGTAAAATAAATAAAAAATGAAGTTGGGATCCTTAACGTTAATTAAGAAAATGCCTAACCGATAGTTGTGTAATGATGTTAGTGCAATAATGCAAGTTATCAACTATCTTCAAACTGCACGCAGAAATAAACTCCTCTTTCCAGGTCGGAATGAATTGTCTTATCCTCCTATACTGGCTTTTTTAGCAACTGGTTCAAGGTTGGGTGGTGTTGGACCGATTAGGTGCTTGTCTGGTGCCTTGACCAGCTTGTCTGGTGCCTTTTGACCAGCTTGTCTGGTGCCTTTTGACCAGCTTGTCTGGTGCCTTTTGACCAGCTTGTCTGGTGCCTTTTGACCAGCTTGTCTGGTGCCTTTCTAAAGTTTGAATGAGCGCTTTGACCAGCTTTTGATGTTTGTCGAAACATTTTATTTACACAGAGATCACACTGACAAGAGTAGGCTACACACACCTGAAAACGAAGGTAAAACTGCAGGACACGGGATGAGAGACTTCAGTTGAGCCACTCGCAGCTCAATTAATTTCCGCCTAATCTTTATAGGCCACTTGAAGCCTGATAGACAGTGTCTCCGTGAAGAGATTGGGAGTTGACAGTGCATCCTCAGTCTATATTCTCCTTGTCAGACTTATTTTTCTTGTCCCGGCCAATTGTTAAGGTCGAGCCCTGGGTTAAGGTCGAGCCCTGGGTTAAGGTCGAGCCCTGGGTTAAGGTCGAGCCCTGGGTTAAGGTCGAGCCCTGGGTTAAGGTCGAGCCCTGGGTTAAGGTCGAGCCCTGGGTTAAGGTCGAGCCCTGGGTTAAGGTCGAGCCCTGGGTTAAGGTCGAGCCTGGGTTATTGCACACTCTTTCTCTAGAGGTTGATTGCACAGGAAGGTTTCACTGTTGCAGTAGAAATTGGATGCCCATGTTCTGCAGTTTCCAATAAATTTAACTCCTTTACAAGTGTAGGCCCACATTCCAGACAGACAGGTTTGTTAACCCAGACCCTGCGTGTCCCCAGGCGCTCTCATTTGTTGTCTTCTGTAACCGTAAAAGCCTTGCATATGTTAATATCAGAAGCCTCCTCCCTAAGTTTGTTTTACTCAGTGCTTTAGTACACTCTGCCAACCCTGATGTCCTTGCCTTGTCTGAATCCTGGCCCAGGAAGGCTACCAAAAGTTCTGAGATTTACATCTCCAACTACAACATGTTCCAACAAGGTAGAACTGCCAAAGGGGGAGGAGTTAGCATGCAAAGTTCTGTTATACTTTCCAGGTCTATGCCCAAACAGTTTGAGCTTCTAATTTTAAAAATGAATCTCTCCAGAAATAAGTCTCTCACTGTTGCTGCCTGTTATAGACCCCCCCCCCCCCCTCAGCTCCCAGCTGTGCCCTGGACATCATATGTGAATGGGTGCCCCCCCATCTATCTTCAGAGTTTGTTCTGTTAGGTGACCTAAATTGGGATATGCTTAACACCCCAGCAGTCCTACAATCTAAGCTAGATGCCCTCAAACTCACACAAATTATCAAGGAACCCACCAGGTATAACCCTAAATCCGTAAACATGGGCAACTCCTAGATTTTACCCTGACCAACTTTCCCTCCAAATACTGCCTCATTGCCTGCATCAGCTATGGGTCTGCGGTCAAACGACCACCCATCTTCACTGTCAAACGCTCCCTGAAACACTTCTGCGAGCAGGCCTTTCTAATTGACCCGGCCCGGGTATCCTGGAAGGATATTGACCTCATCCCGTCAGTCGAGGATGCCTGGTCGTTCTTTAAAAGTAATTTCCTCACCATCTTATATAAGCATGCCCCTTTCAAAAAATGTAGGACTAAGAACAGATATAGCCCTTGGTTCACTCCAGACCTGACTGACCTCGTCCAGCACAAAAACATCCTGTGACGGACTGCACTAGCATTGAATTGTCCCCGCGATATGCAACTTTTCAGGAAAGTCAGGAACCAATACACAATTGTTGCAACCCCTATTACCAGTCTGTTCAACCTCTCTTTTGTATCGTCCGAGATCCCTAAAGATTGGAAAGCTGCCGTGGTCAAACTGTTACAGACCTATATCCATCCTGCCCTGCCTTTCAAAAACCGAGTCAATAAACCGATCCCTGACCATTTCGAATCACACCGTACCTTCTCCACTGTGCAATCCGGTTTCCGAGCTGGTCACGGGTGCACCTCAGCCACGCTCAAGGTACTAAATGATATCAGAACCGCCATCAATAAAAGACAATACTGTTCAGCTGTGTTCATCGACTTGGCCAAGGCTTTCAACTCTGTCAATCACCGTATTCTCATCGGCAGACTCAACAGCCTTGGTTTCTCAAATGACTGCCTCGGCCTGGTTCACCAACTACTTCTCAGAGTTCAGTGTGTCAAATCGGAGGGCCTGTTGTCTGGACCTCTGGCTGTCTCTATGGGGGTACCACGGGGTTCAATTCTCAGGCCGACTCTTTTCTCTGTATATAATCAACAATGTCGCTCTTGCTGCGGGTGATTCCCTGATCCACCTCTACACAGACGATACCATTCTGTATACATCTGGCCCTTCTTTGAATACTTTGTTAACAAACCTCCAAATGAGCTTCAATGCTAGTAAACTAAATGCGTGCTTTTCAACCGTTCCATGCCCACCCGACGAGCATCACTACTCTGGACGGTTCCGACTTAGAATATGTGGACAACTACAAATACCTAGATGTCTGGCTAGACTGTGAACTCTCCTTCCGGACTCGTATTCAAGTCTGTGTGCCAGACAGACAGGTTTGACATGGGTAATGTGTAGGGTAGCAGTCCCAATAAGTCTGTTGGGAAATGCATGTCATGGGTTGGCACGGTTTTGGTTTCGAAAGATTCAACCTTGTGTAACAGTATAACTTTAGACTGTCCCCTTGCCCATACCCGGGCACGAACCAGGGACCCTCTGCACACATTAACAACAGTCTCACCCTCGAAGGATCGTTTACCCATCGCTCCACAAAAGCCGTGACCCTTGCAGAGCAAGGGGAACCACTACTTCAAGGTCTCGGAGCAAGTGACGTCACCGATTGAAACGCTATTTAGCGCACACCACCACTAAGTAGCTAGTCGTTTCACATCCGTTACACTTGTGCAATACCATTGGTGTTTGACCTGAATTAAAACCTAGTGTTTGGCCAGTTATTGTATATTGTCAGTGAGTCAGTCCACAACACTGTGAAAGATGCCTTAATGTCCCTGTGGTTAGCCTAGGCTTAAGAGAGGCTCCTTTTTTCAGTCAGAACAACAAATTGTCACTGAAAGAATGTGTTGGTGCGTCAACAGCCTTGGTTATCTGACGTTTATGGTCACACAGTGACTCATGTGTCTAACCAGATCCAAACTACAAACAATACTAGACACAGGAGTTGTTTTATTTAGAATTTGTTTCATGGCCTGTGAACTTGCCCTGAAAATCTAGATGTGTTGGCAACTCCACTTAGTCTAGCAGAGGATAAGGATTGATTTGGGACCTGGGCACAAATAAACTTTTATGTTCCCTGCAGTTCTTAGTACCCAGTGTTTTCCCCCTATGTGTGAATGAGGTGACGTCTCAGATCCCACCAATCAGGATCCTCGTAAACCGGGTGGCGGCCACAGAGAGCCCTTTCATTGGCTTAGGAAGAGGGTGTGGGTGCCTGTGCTCCTGACTGCCTATTGGTTGACAACGTTGAGGGCTCCCTTTCAAGCTGGCTAGCCAACCTGGCGAAGTTCCTGCCAGAGAAGTGCAGAAAGGCCCTTGTTCTCGCCAGGGGATTGTGTCAACCCTGTGAGGAGACACACTAACCAGTCTGGCCATTTTGTATTTATTTTTGACCAGGCTCCAACTACTTTTGACCAGGCTCCATAGAGTGATGTAGAGAATACGGTGCCATTCATAGTGCACTCTTTCAGGTCACTCATTCCCTGGCATGAGTGACTGAAAGACTGCCTCATGAATGGCACCGTATTCTCTACATCACTCTATGGAGCCTGGTCAAAAGTAGTTGGAGCCTGGTCAAAAATAAATACAAAATGGCCAGACTGGTTAGTGTGTCTCCTCACAGGGTTGACACAATCCCCTGGCGAGAACAAGGGCCTTTCTGCACTTCTCTGGCAGGGAACTTCGCCAGGTTGGCTAGCCAGCTTGAAAGGGAGCCCTCAACGTTTGTCAACCAATAGGCAGTCAGGAGCACAGGCACCCACACCTCTTCCTAAGCCAATGAAAAGGGCTCTCTGTGGCCGCCACCCGGTTTACGAGGATCCTGATTGGTGGGATCTGAGACGTCACCTCATTCACACATAGGGGGAAAACACTGGGTACTAAGAACTGCAGGGAACATAAAAGTTTATTTGTGCCCAGGTCCCAAATCAATCCTTATCCTCTGCTAGACTAAGTGGAGTTGCCAACACATCTAGATTTCAGGGCAAGTTCACAGGCCATGAAACAAATTCTAAATAAAACAACTCCTGTGTCTAGTATTGTTTGTAGTTTGGATCTGGTTAGACACATGAGTCACTGTGTGACCATAAACGTCAGATAACCAAGGCTGTTGACGCACCAACACATTCTTTCAGTGACAATTTGTTGTTCTGACTGAAAAAAGGAGCCTCTCTTAAGCCTAGGCTAACCACAGGGACATTAAGGCATCTTTCACAGTGTTGTGGACTGACTCACTGACAATATACAATAACTGGCCAAACACTAGGTTTTAATTCAGGTCAAACACCAATGGTATTGCACAAGTGTAACGGATGTGAAACGACTAGCTACTTAGTGGTGGTGTGCGCTAAATAGCGTTTCAATCGGTGACGTCACTTGCTCCGAGACCTTGAAGTAGTGGTTCCCCTTGCTCTGCAAGGGTCACGGCTTTTGTGGAGCGATGGGTAAACGATCCTTCGAGGGTGAGACTGTTGTTAATGTGTGCAGAGGGTCCCTGGTTCGTGCCCGGGTATGGGCAAGGGGACAGTCTAAAGTTATACTGTTACACAAGGTTGAATCTTTCGAAACCAAAACCGTGCCAACCCATGACATGCATTTCCCAACAGACTTATTGGGACTGCTACCCTACACATTACCCATGTCAAACCTGTCTGTCTGGCACACAGACTTGAATACGAGTCCGGAAGGAGAGTTCACAGTCTAGCCAGACATCTAGGTATTTGTAGTTGTCCACATATTCTAAGTCGGAACCGTCCAGAGTAGTGATGCTCGTCGGGTGGGCATGGAACGGTTTGAAAAGCACGCATTTAGTTTTACTAGCATTGAAGCTCATTTGGAGGTTTGTTAACAAAGTATTCAAAGAAGGGCCAGATGTATACAGAATGGTATCGTCTGTGTAGAGGTGGATCAGGGAATCACCCGCAGCAAGAGCGACATTGTTGATTATATACAGAGAAAAGAGTCGGCCTGAGAATTGAACCCCGTGGTACCCCCATAGAGACAGCCAGAGGTCCAGACAACAGGCCCTCCGATTTGACACACTGAACTCTGAGAAGTAGTTGGTGAACCAGGCGAGGCAGTCATTTGAGAAACCAAGGCTGTTGAGTCTGCCGATGAGAATACGGTGATTGACAGAGTTGAAAGCCTTGGCCAAGTCGATGAACACAGCTGAACAGTATTGTCTTTTATTGATGGCGGTTCTGATATCATTTAGTACCTTGAGCGTGGCTGAGGTGCACCCGTGACCAGCTCGGAAACCGGATTGCACAGTGGAGAAGGTACGGTGTGATTCGAAATGGTCAGGGATCGGTTTATTGACTCGGTTTTTGAAAGGCAGGGCAGGATGGATATAGGTCTGTAACAGTTTGACCACGGCAGCTTTCCAATCTTTAGGGATCTCGGACGATACAAAAGAGAGGTTGAACAGACTGGTAATAGGGGTTGCAACAATTGTGTATTGGTTCCTGACTTTCCTGAAAAGTTGCATATCGCGGGGACAATTCAATGCTAGTGCAGTCCGTCACAGGATGTTTTTGTGCTGGACGAGGTCAGTCAGGTCTGGAGTGAACCAAGGGCTATATCTGTTCTTAGTCCTACATTTTTTGAAAGGGGCATGCTTATATAAGATGGTGAGGAAATTACTTTTAAAGAACGACCAGGCATCCTCGACTGACGGGATGAGGTCAATATCCTTCCAGGATACCCGGGCCGGGTCAATTAGAAAGGCCTGCTCGCAGAAGTGTTTCAGGGAGCGTTTGACAGTGAAGATGGGTGGTCGTTTGACCGCAGACCCATAGCTGATGCAGGCAATGAGGCAGTATTTGGAGGAAGTTGGTCAGGGTAAAATCTAGGAGTGTGCCCATGTTTACGGATTTAGGGTTATACCTGGTGGTTCCTTGATAATTTGTGTGAGTTTGAGGGCATCTAGCTTAGATTGTAGGACTGCTGGGGTGTTAAGCATATCCCAATTTAGGTCACCTAACAGAACAAACTCTGAAGATAGATGGGGGGGCACCCATTCACATATGATGTCCAGGGCACAGCTGGGAGCTGAGGGGGGGGGGGGGTCTATAACAGGCAGCAACAGTGAGAGACTTATTTCTGGAGAGATTCATTTTTAAATTAGAAGCTCAAACTGTTTGGGCATAGACCTGGAAAGTATAACAGAACTTTGCATGCTAACTCCTCCCCTTTGGCAGTTCTACCTTGTTGGAACATGTTGTAGTTGGAGATGTAAATCTCAGAACTTTTGGTAGCCTTCCTGGGCCAGGATTCAGACAAGGCAAGGACATCAGGGTTGGCAGAGTGTACTAAAGCACTGAGTAAAACAAACTTAGGGAGGAGGCTTCTGATATTAACATATGCAAGGCTTTTACGGTTACAGAAGACAACAAATGAGAGCGCCTGGGGACACGCAGGGTCTGGGTTAACAAACCTGTCTGTCTGGAATGTGGGCCTACACTTGTAAAGGAGTTAAATTATTGGAAACTGCAGAACATGGGCATCCAATTTCTACTGCAACAGTGAAACCTTCCTGTGCAATCAACCTCTAGAGAAAGAGTGTGCAATAACCCAGGGCTCGACCTTAACCCAGGGCTCGACCTTAACCCAGGGCTCGACCTTAACCCAGGGCTCGACCTTAACCCAGGGCTCGACCTTAACCCAGGGCTCGACCTTAACCCAGGGCTCGACCTTAACCCAGGGCTCGACCTTAACCCAGGGCTCGACCTTAACCCAGGGCTCGACCTTAACAATTGGCCGGGACAAGAAAAATAAGTCTGACAAGGAGAATATAGACTGAGGATGCACTGTCAACTCCCAATCTCTTCACGGAGACACTGTCTATCAGGCTTCAAGTGCCTATAAAGATTAGGCGGAAATTAATTGAGCTGCGAGTGGCTCAACTGAAGTCTCTCATCCCGTGTCCTGCAGTTTTACCTTCGTTTTCAGGTGTGTGTAGCCTACTCTTGTCAGTGTGATCTCTGTGTAAATAAAATGTTTCGACAAACATCAAAAGCTGGTCAAAGCGCTCATTCAAACTTTAGAAAGGCACCAGACAAGCTGGTCAAAAGGCACCAGACAAGCTGGTCAAAAGGCACCAGACAAGCTGGTCAAAAGGCACCAGACAAGCTGGTCAAAAGGCACCAGACAAGCTGGTCAAGGCACCAGACAAGCACCTAATCGGTCCAACACCACCCCAACCTTGAACCAGTTGCTAAAAAAGCCAGTATAGGAGGATAAGACAATTCATTCCGACCTGGAAAGAGGAGTTTATTTCTGCGTGCAGTTTGAAGATAGTTGATAACTTGCATTATTGCACTAACATCATTACACAACTATCGGTTAGGCATTTTTCTTAATTAACGTTAAGGATCCCAACTTCATTTTTTATTTATTTTACGATTCGCACCACTAGTATACACCAAAATCAAGCATGGAAGCGCTCATTCAAACTTTAGAAGAAATCACAGCTCCAGCCCGGGTGAAATGACACGTAGCCTCGCTGCTTGTGTTAGCTACATCGAGCAAGACGCTCCTCTGACACGGCGTAGACTACTCCTATGTTTCCAACCCCCAAAAGCCACATTACAATTCATATATATCCGAGGGGACGGTGGCAAAGTCATATATATATATATATAAAAAAATGTATTGCCTAAACCGCATAGCTATTTCTAATCACTTATATAACCTACGCTATTCTCAATAGGTTTTTCCAAAGCAAAACGCATCCTTGCCGTAAATAGCTATAGTTAATCATTTTCAATGAATAAAGGGAAGACAGGACGGGGTTTGGTGCTCGCCTTGCGGAATGTAATTGAAACGTGGTGGCTGCTGTCATCAAAGCCGGTGGAAATAAAACTGATTATAGTTTATCATCAATAACTAGACTAATTGATTATGCTGAACGTATAAAAAGTTAGACATGAGAATGTTGAC
>NC_034187.2:84454382-84522968 GCF_002021735.2 Oncorhynchus kisutch
ACCTTTATTTAACCAGGTAGGCAAGTTGAGAACAAGTTCTCATTTACAATTGCGACCTGGCCAAGATAAAAGCAAAGCAGTTCGACAGATAAAACGACACAGAGTTACACATGGAGTAAAAACAAACATACAGTCAATAATGCAGTATAAACAAGTCTATATACAATGTGAGCAAATGAGTGAGAAGGGAGGTAAAGGCAAAAAAGGCCATGATGGCAAAAGTAAATACAATATAGCAAGTAAAATACTGGACTGGTAGTTTTTGCAATGGAAGAATGTCAAGTAGAAATAAAAATAATGGGGGTGCAAAGGAGCAAATAAATAAATATTAAAATTAAATACAGTTGGGAAAGAGGTAGTGGTTTGGGCTAAATTATAGGTGGGCTATGTACAGGTGCAGTAATCTGTGAGCTGCTCTGACAGTTGGTGCTTAAAGCTAGTGAGGGAGATAAGTGTTTCCAGTTTCAGAGATTTTTGTAGTTCGTTCCAGTCATTTGGCAGCAGAGAACTGGAAGGAGAGGCGGCCCAAAGAAAGAATTGTTTTGGGGGTGACTAGAGAGATATACCTGCTGGAGCGTGTGCTACAGGTGGGAGATGCTATGGTGGACCAGCGAGCTGAGATAAGGGGGGACTTTACCTAGCAGGGTCTTGTAGATGACATGGAGCCAGTGGGTTTGGCGACGAGTATGAAGCGAGGGCCAGCCAACGAGAGCGTACAGGTCGCAATGGTGGGTAGTATATGGGGCTTTGGTGATAAAACGGATTGCACTGTGATAGACTGCATCCAATTTGTTGAGTAGGGTATTGGAGGCTATTTTGTAAATGACATCGCCAAAGTCGAGGATTGGTAGGATGGTCAGTTTTTACAAGGGTATGTTTGGCAGCATGAGTGAAGGATGCTTTGTTGCGAATAGGAAGCCAATTCTAGATTAACTTTGGATTGGAGATGTTTGATATGGTCTGGAAGGAGAGTTTACAGTCTAACCAGACACCTAAGTATTTGTAGTTGTCCACGTATTCTAAGTCAGAGCCGTCCAGAGTAGTGATGTTGGACAGGCGGGTAGGTGCAGGTAGCGATCGGTTGAAGAGCATGCATTTAGTTTTACTTGTATTTAAGAGCAATTGGAGGCCACGGAAGGAGAGTTGTATGGCATTGAAGCTTGCCTGGAGGGTTTGTTAACACAGTGTCCAAAGAAGGGCCGGAAGTATACCAGAATGGTGTCGTCTGCGTAGAGGTGATCAGGGACTCACCAGCAGCAAGAGCGACCTCATTGATGTATACAGAGAAGAGAGTCGGTCCAGAATTGAACCCTGTGGCACCCCCATAGAGACTGCCAGAGGTCCGGACAGCAGACCCCTCCGATTTGACACACTGAACTCTATCAGAGAAGTAGTTGGTGAACCAGGCGAGGCAATCATTTGAGAACCAAGGCTGTCGAGTCTGCCGATGAGGATATGGTGATATACAGAGGTACCGTACAGAGTCAATGTGGATACTTATACAGGTAATTACTGTACAGAGTCAATGTGGAGGCTATATACAGGGGGTACCGTACAGAGTCATGTGGAGGCTATATACAGGGGTACTACAGAGTCATGTGGAGGCTATATACAGGGGGTACCGTACAGAGTCAATGTGGAGGCTATATACAGGGTGTTACGGTACAGAGTCAATGTGGAGGCTATATACAGGGGTACCGTACAGAGTCAATGTGGAGGCTATATACAGGGGGTACCGGTACAGAGTCAATGTGGAGGCTATATACAGGGGGTTACGGTACAGAGTCAATGTGGAGGCTATATACAGGGGGTACCGGTACAGAGTCAATGTGGAGGCTATATACAGGGTGTACGGTACAGAGTCAATGTGGAGGCTATATACAGGGGGTACGGTACAGAGTCAATGTGGAGGCTATATACAGGGGGTACCGGTACAGAGTCAATGTGGAGGCTATATACAGGGTACCGTACAGAGTCAATGTGGAGGCTATATACAGGGGTTACGGTACAGAGTCAATGTGGAGGCTATATACAGGGTGTACCGGTACAGAGTCAATGTGGAGGCTATATACAGGGGTACCGGTACAGAGTCAATGTGGAGGCTATATACAGGGGTACCGGTACAGAGTCAATGTGGAGGCTATATACAGGGGGTACCGGTACAGAGTCAATGTGGAGGCTATATACAGGGGTACCGGTACAGAGTCAATGTGGAGGCTATATACAGGGGTACGGTACAGAGTCAATGTGGAGGCTATATACAGGGGGTACGGTACAGAGTCAATGTGGAGGCTATATACAGGGGGTACCGGTACAGAGTCAATGTGGAGGCTATATACAGGGTGTACCGGTACAGAGTCAATGTGGAGGCTATATACAGGGGTACCGGTACAGAGTCAATGTGGAGGCTATATACAGGGGTACCGGTACAGAGTCAATGTGGAGGCTATATACAGGGGGTACCGGTACAGAGTCAATGTGGAGGCTATATACAGGGTTACGGTACAGAGTCAATGTGGAGGCTATATACAGGGTGTACGGTACAGAGTCAATGTGGAGGCTATATACAGGGGGTACCGGTACAGAGTCAATGTGGAGGCTATATACAGGTGGTACGGTACAGAGTCAATGTGGAGGCTATATACAGGGGTACCGGTACAGAGTCAATGTGGAGGCTATATACAGGGGGTACCGGTACAGAGTCAATGTGGAGGCTATATACAGGGGGTACGGTACAGAGTCAATGTGGAGGCTATATACAGGGGTACCGGTACAGAGTCAATGTGGAGGCTATATACAGGGTGTACCGGTACAGAGTCAATGTGGAGGCTATATACAGGGGGTACCGGTACAGAGTCAATGTGGAGGCTATATACAGGGGGTACCGGTACAGAGTCAATGTGGAGGCTATATACAGGGGGTACGGTACAGAGTCAATGTGGAGGCTATATACAGGGGGTACCGGTACAGAGTCAATGTGGAGGCTATATACAGGGGGTACCGGTACAGAGTCAATGTGGAGGCTATATACAGGGGGTACCGGTACAGAGTCAATGTGGAGGCTATATACAGGGGGTACCGTACAGAGTCAATGTGGAGGCTATATACAGGGGTACGGTACAGAGTCAATGTGGAGGCTATATACAGGGGGTACCGGTACAGAGTCAATGTGGAGGCTATATACAGGGGGTACGGTACAGAGTCAATGTGGAGGCTATATACAGGGGGTACCGGTACAGAGTCAATGTGGAGGCTATATACAGGGGGTACCGGTACAGAGTCAATGTGGAGGCTATATACAGGGGTACCGGTACAGAGTCAATGTGGAGGCTATATACAGGGGTTACGGTACAGAGTCAATGTGGAGGCTATATACAGGGGGTACCGGTACAGAGTCAATGTGGAGGCTATATACAGGGGGTACGGTACAGAGTCAATGTGGAGGCTATATACAGGGGGTACGGTACAGAGTCAATGTGGAGGCTATATACAGGGTGTTACGGTACAGAGTCAATGTGGAGGCTATATACAGGGGTACCGGTACAGAGTCAATGTGGAGGCTATATACAGGGGGTACCGGTACAGAGTCAATGTGGAGGCTATATACAGGGGCCGGTACAGAGTCAATGTGGAGGCTATATACAGGGGTACCGGTACAGAGTCAATGTGGAGGCTATATATACAGGGGTACCGTACAGAGTCAATGTGGAGGCTATATACAGGGTGTTACGGTACAGAGTCAATGTGGAGGCTATATACAGGGGGTACCGGTACAGAGTCAATGTGGAGGCTATATACAGGGGGTACCGGTACAGAGTCAATGTGGAGGCTATATACAGGGTTACGGTACAGAGTCAATGTGGAGGCTATATACAGGGGTACCGGTACAGAGTCAATGTGGAGGCTATATACAGGGGGTACCGGTACAGAGTCAATGTGGAGGCTATATACAGGGGTACCGGTACAGAGTCAATGTGGAGGCTATATACAGGGGTACCGGTACAGAGTCAATGTGTGGCTATATACAGGGGTACCGGTACAGAGTCAATGTGGAGGCTATATACAGGGGGTACCGGTACAGAGTCAATGTGGAGGCTATATACAGGGGTACCGTACAGAGTCAATGTGGAGGCTATATACAGGGGGTACCGGTACAGAGTCAATGTGGAGGCTATATACAGGGGTACCGGTACAGAGTCAATGTGGAGGCTATATACAGGGGGTACCGGTACAGAGTCAATGTGGAGGCTATATACAGGGGGTACCGTACAGAGTCAATGTGGAGGCTATATACAGGGGGTACGGTACAGAGTCAATGTGGAGGCTATATACAGGGGTTACCGTACAGAGTCAATGTGGAGGCTATATACAGGGGTACCGGTACAGAGTCAATGTGGAGGCTATATACAGGGGGTACCGGTACAGAGTCAATGTGGAGGCTATATACAGGGGGTACCGGTACAGAGTCAATGTGGAGGCTATATACAGGGGGTACCGGTACAGAGTCAATGTGGAGGCTATATACAGGGTGGTACCGGTACAGAGTCAATGTGGAGGCTATATACAGGGGGTACCGGTACAGAGTCAATGTGGAGGCTATATACAGGGGGTGGTACCGGTACAGAGTCAATGTGGAGGCTATATACAGGGGTACCGGTACAGAGTCAATGTGGAGGCTATATACAGGGGGTACCGGTACAGAGTCAATGTGGAGGCTATATACAGGGGGTACCGGTACAGAGTCAATGTGGAGGCTATATACAGGGGGTACGGTACAGAGTCAATGTGGAGGCTATATACAGGGGTACCGGTACAGAGTCAATGTGGAGGCTATATACAGGGGTACCGTACAGAGTCAATGTGGAGGCTATATACAGGGGTACCGGTACAGAGTCAATGTGGAGGCTATATACAGGGGTACCGGTACAGAGTCAATGTGGAGGCTATATACAGGGGGTACCGGTACAGAGTCAATGTGGAGGCTATATACAGGGGTACCGGTACAGAGTCAATGTGGAGGCTATATACAGGGGTACCGGTACAGAGTCAATGTGGAGGCTATATACAGGGGGTACCGTACAGAGTCAATGTGGAGGCTATATACAGGGGTACCGGTACAGAGTCAATGTGGAGGCTATATACAGGGGGTACCGTACAGAGTCAATGTGGAGGCTATATACAGGGGTACCGGTACAGAGTCAATGTGGAGGCTATATACAGGGGGTTACGGTACAGAGTCAATGTGGAGGCTATATACAGGGGGTACCGGTACAGAGTCAATGTGGAGGCTATATACAGGGGTACCGTACAGAGTCAATGTGGAGGCTATATACAGGGGGTACCGGTACAGAGTCAATGTGGAGGCTATATACAGGGTGTACCGGTACAGAGTCAATGTGGAGGCTATATACAGGGGGTACCGGTACAGAGTCAATGTGGAGGCTATATACAGGGGGTACCGGTACAGAGTCAATGTGGAGGCTATATACAGGGGGTACCGTACAGAGTCAATGTGGAGGCTATATACAGGGGGTACCGTACAGAGTCAATGTGGAGGCTATATACAGGGGTACCGTACAGAGTCAATGTGGAGGCTATATACAGGGGGTACCGGTACAGAGTCAATGTGGAGGCTATATACAGGGGGTACCGTACAGAGTCAATGTGGAGGCTATATACAGGGTGTACGGTACAGAGTCAATGTGGAGGCTATATACAGGGGGTACCGGTACAGAGTCAATGTGGAGGCTATATACAGGGGTACGGTACAGAGTCAATGTGGAGGCTATATACAGGGGGTACGGTACAGAGTCAATGTGGAGGCTATATACAGGGGGTACCGTACAGAGTCAATGTGGAGGCTATATACAGGGGTACCGGTACAGAGTCAATGTGGAGGCTATATACAGGGGTTACCGGTACAGAGTCAATGTGGAGGCTATATACAGGGGTACCGTACAGAGTCAATGTGGAGGCTATATACAGGGGGTACCGGTACAGAGTCAATGTGGAGGCTATATACAGGGGTACCGGTACAGAGTCAATGTGGAGGCTATATACAGGGGTACGGTACAGAGTCAATGTGGAGGCTATATACAGGGGGTACCGTACAGAGTCAATGTGGAGGCTATACAGGGGGTACGGTACAGAGTCAATGTGGAGGCTATATACAGGGGTACCGGTACAGAGTCAATGTGGAGGCTATATACAGGGGGTACCGGTACAGAGTCAATGTGGAGGCTATATACAGGGGTTACGGTACAGAGTCAATGTGGAGGCTATATACAGGGGGTACCGGTACAGAGTCAATGTGGAGGCTATATACAGGGGGTACCGGTACAGAGTCAATGTGGAGGCTATATACAGGGGGTACCGGTACAGAGTCAATGTGGAGGCTATATACAGGGGGTACCGTACAGAGTCAATGTGGAGGCTATATACAGGGGTACCGGTACAGAGTCAATGTGGAGGCTATATACAGGGGGTACCGGTACAGAGTCAATGTGGAGGCTATATACAGGGGGTACCGGTACAGAGTCAATGTGGAGGCTATATACAGGGTGTTACGGTACAGAGTCAATGTGGAGGCTATATACAGGGGGTACGGTACAGAGTCAATGTGGAGGCTATATACAGGGGGTACGGTACAGAGTCAATGTGGAGGCTATATACAGGGGTTACGGTACAGAGTCAATGTGGAGGCTATATACAGGGGTACGGTACAGAGTCAATGTGGAGGCTATATACAGGGGGTACCGGTACAGAGTCAATGTGGAGGCTATATACAGGGGTACCGGTACAGAGTCAATGTGGAGGCTATATACAGGGGTACCGGTACAGAGTCAATGTGGAGGCTATATACAGGGGGTACCGGTACAGAGTCAATGTGGAGGCTATATACAGGGGGTACCGGTACAGAGTCAATGTGGAGGCTATATACAGGGGTACGGTACAGAGTCAATGTGGAGGCTATATACAGGGGGTACCGGTACAGAGTCAATGTGGAGGCTATATACAGGGGTACCGGTACAGAGTCAATGTGGAGGCTATATACAGGGGTTACGGTACAGAGTCAATGTGGAGGCTATATACAGGGGTACCGGTACAGAGTCAATGTGGAGGCTATATACAGGGGGTACCGGTACAGAGTCAATGTGGAGGCTATATACAGGGGGTACCGGTACAGAGTCAATGTGGAGGCTATATACAGGGGGTACCGGTACAGAGTCAATGTGGAGGCTATATACAGGGGGTACCGTACAGAGTCAATGTGGAGGCTATATACAGGGGGTACCGGTACAGAGTCAATGTGGAGGCTATATACAGGGGTACCGGTACAGAGTCAATGTGGAGGCTATATACAGGGGTACCGGTACAGAGTCAATGTGGAGGCTATATACAGGGGTACCGGTACAGAGTCAATGTGGAGGCTATATACAGGGGGTACCGGTACAGAGTCAATGTGGAGGCTATATACAGGGGGTACCGGTACAGAGTCAATGTGGAGGCTATATACAGGGGGTACCGTACAGAGTCAATGTGGAGGCTATATACAGGGGGTACCGGTACAGAGTCAATGTGGAGGCTATATACAGGGGGTACGGTACAGAGTCAATGTGGAGGCTATATACAGGGGGTACCGGTACAGAGTCAATGTGGAGGCTATATACAGGGGGTACCGGTACAGAGTCAATGTGGAGGCTATATACAGGGGGTACCGGTACAGAGTCAATGTGGAGGCTATATACAGGGGTGACGGTACAGAGTCAATGTGGAGGCTATATACAGGGGGTACCGGTACAGAGTCAATGTGGAGGCTATATACAGGGGGTACCGGTACAGAGTCAATGTGGAGGCTATATACAGGGGTTACGGTACAGAGTCAATGTGGAGGCTATATACAGGGGGTACCGGTACAGAGTCAATGTGGAGGCTATATACAGGGGGTACCGGTACAGAGTCAATGTGGAGGCTATATACAGGGGGTACCGGTACAGAGTCAATGTGGAGGCTATATACAGGGGGTACCGGTACAGAGTCAATGTGGAGGCTATATACAGGGGGTACCGTACAGAGTCAATGTGGAGGCTATATACAGGGGGTACCGGTACAGAGTCAATGTGGAGGCTATATACAGGGGGTACCGGTACAGAGTCAATGTGGAGGCTATATACAGGGGGTACCGGTACAGAGTCAATGTGGAGGCTATATACAGGGGGTACCGGTACAGAGTCAATGTGGAGGCTATATACAGGGGGTACCGGTACAGAGTCAATGTGGAGGCTATATACAGGGGTACCGGTACAGAGTCAATGTGGAGGCTATATACAGGGTATTACGGTACAGAGTCAATGTGGAGGCTATATACAGGGGGTACCGGTACAGAGTCAATGTGGAGGCTATATACAGGGGTACCGGTACAGAGTCAATGTGGAGGCTATATACAGGGGTACCGGTACAGAGTCAATGTGGAGGCTATATACAGGGGTACCGGTACAGAGTCAATGTGGAGGCTATATACAGGGGGTACCGGTACAGAGTCAATGTGGAGACTATATACAGGGGGTACCGGTACAGAGTCAATGTGGAGGCTATATACAGGGGGTACCGGTACAGAGTCAATGTGGAGGCTATATACAGGGTGTACGGTACAGAGTCAATGTGGAGGCTATATACAGGGGGTACCGGTACAGAGTCAATGTGGAGGCTATATACAGGGGGTACCGGTACAGAGTCAATGTGGAGGCTATATACAGGGGGTACCGGTACAGAGTCAATGTGGAGGCTATATACAGGGTGTACGGTACAGAGTCAATGTGGAGGCTATATACAGGGGGTACCGGTACAGAGTCAATGTGGAGGCTATATACAGGGTGTTACGGTACAGAGTCAATGTGGAGGCTATATACAGGGGTTACGGTACAGAGTCAATGTGGAGGCTATATACAGGGGGTACCGGTACAGAGTCAATGTGGAGGCTATATACAGGGGTACCGGTACAGAGTCAATGTGGAGGCTATATACAGGGTGTTACCGGTACAGAGTCAATGTGGAGGCTATATACAGGCTGTTACGGTACAGAGTCAATGTGGAGGCTATATACAGGGCGGTACCGGTACAGAGTCAATGTGGAGGCTATATACAGTGGGTACCAGTACAGAGTCAATGTGTAGGCTATATACAGGGGGTACTGGTACAGAGTCCATGTGGAGGCTATATACAGTGGGTACCAGTACAGAGTCAATGTGTAGGCTATATACAGGGGGGGTACCAGTAACAGAGTCAATGTGGAGGCTATATAACAGGGGGTACCAGTACAGAGTCAATGTGGAGGCTATATACAGGGGTACCGTACAGAGTCAATGTGGAGGCTATATACAGGGGGGGTACCGGTACAGAGTCAATGTGGAGGCTATATACAGGGTGTTACGAGTACAGAGTCAATGTGGAGGCTATATACAGGGTGTTACAGTACAGAGTCAATGTGGAGTCTATATACAGGGGTGTTACAGTACAGAGTCAATGTGGAGGATATAACAGGGGGGTGCCGTTACAGAGTCAATGTGGAGGCTATATACAGGGGGTACCGGTACAGAGTCAATGTGGAGGCTATATTACAGGGTGTACCGGTACAGAGTCAATGTGGAGACTATACAGGGGGCTACCGGTACAGAGTCAATGTGGAGGCTATATACCAGGGGGGTACCGGTACAGAGTCAATGTGGAGGCTATATACAGGTGTGACGGTACAGAGTCAATGTGGAGGCTATATACAGGGGGGTACCGGTACAGAGTCAATGTGGAGGCTATATACAGGGGGTACCGGTACAGAGTCAATGTGGAGGCTATATACAGGGTGTTACGGTACAGAGTCAATGTGGAGGCTATATACAGGGGGGTACCGGTACAGAGTCAATGTGGAGGCTATAAACAGGGGGTACCGGTACAGAGTCAATGTGTAGGCTATATACAGGGGGTACCGGTACAGAGTCAATGTGGAGGCTATATACAGGGGGTACCGGTACAGAGTCAATGTGTAGGCTATATACAGGGGGTACCGGTACAGAGTCAATGTGGAGGCTATATACAGGGGGTACCGGTACAGAGTCAATGTGGAGGCTATATACAGGGGGTACGGTACAGAGTCAATGTGGAGACTATATACAGGGTGTTACGGTACAGAGTCAATGTGGAGGCTATATACAGGCTTTACGGTTACAGAGTCAATGTGGAGGCTATATACAGGGGGTACCGGTACAGAGTCAATGTGGAGGCTATAACAGGGGGTACCGGTACAGAGTCAATGTGGAGACTATATACAGGGTGTTACGGTACAGAGTCAATGTGGAGGCTATATACAGGCTGTTACGGTACAGAGTCAATGTGGAGTCTATATACAGGGGTACCGGTACAGAGTCAATGTGGAGGCTATAAACAGGGGGGTACCGGTACAGAGTCAAGTGGAGACTATATACAGGGTGTACGGTACAGAGTCAATGTGGAGGCTATATACAGGCTGTTACGGTACAGAGTCAATGTGGAGGCTATATAACAGGGGGGTACCGGTACAGAGTCAATGTGGAGGCTATATACAGTGGGTACCAGTACAGAGTCAATGTGTAGGCTATATACAGGGGGTACTGGTACAGAGCAATGTGGAGGCTATATACAGTGGGGTACCAGTACAGAGTCAATGTGTAGGCTATATACAGGGGGGGTACCAGTACAGAGTCAATGTGGAGGCTATATACAGGGGGTACCATTACAGAGTCAATGTGGAGCTATATACAGGTGGGTACCGGTACAGAGTCAATGTGGAGGCTATATACAGGGGGGGGTACCGGTACAGAGTTCAATGTGGAGGCTATATACAGGGTGTTACGGGTACAGAGTCAATGTGGAGGCTAATATACAGGGTGTTACAGTACAGATCAATGTGGAGGCTATATACAGGGGGGTGCCGTTACAGAGTCAATGTGGAGGCTATATACAGGGGGGGTACCGGTACAGAGTCAATGTGGAGGCTATATACAGGGGGTACCGGTACAGAGTCAATTTGGAGACTATATACAGGGGGGTACCGGTACAGAGTCAATGTGGAGGCTATATACAGGGGTGTACCGGTACAGAGTCAATGTGGAGGCTATATACAGGGTGTGACGGTACAGAAGTCAATGTGGAGGCTATATACAGGGGGGGTACCGGTACAGAGTCAATGTGGAGGCTATATACAGGGGGTACCGGTACAGAGTCAATGTGGAGGCTATATACAGGTGTTACGCGTACAGAGTCAATGTGGAGGCTATATACAGGGGTACGGTACACGAGTCAATGTGTAGGCTATATACAAGGGGGGTACGGTACAGAGTCAATGTGGAGGCTATATACAGGGGGGACCGGTACAGAGTCAATGTGGAGGCTATATACAGGGGGTTACCGGTACAGAGTCAATGTGGAGACTATATACAGGGTGTTACGGTACAGAGTCAATGTGGAGGCTATATACAGGCTGTTACGGTACAGAGTCAATGTGGAGGCTATATACAGGGGTGGGGTACCGGTACAGAGTCAATGTGGAGGCTATAAACAGGGGGTACCGGTACAGAGTCAATGTGGAGAACTATATACAGGGTGTTACGGTACAGAGTCACTGTGGAGGCTATATACAGGCTGTTACGGTACAGAGTCAATGTGGAGGCTATATACAGGGGGTACCGGTACAGAGTCAATGTGGAGGCTATATACAGTGGGTACAGTACAGAGTCAATGTGTAGGCTATATACAGGGGGTACTGGTACAGAGTCAATGTGGAGGCTATATACAGTGGGTACCAGTACAGAGTCAATGTGTAGGCTATATACAGGGGTACCAGTACAGAGTCAATGTGGAGGCTATATACAGGGGGTACCAGTACAGAGTCAATGTGGAGGCTATATACAGGGGGGTACCGGTACAGAGTCAATGTGGAGGCTATATACAGGAGGTACAGGTACAGAGTCAATGTGGAGACGATATACAGGGGGTACCGGTACAGAGTCAATGTGGAGGCTATATACAGGGTGTTACGGTACAGAGTCAATGTGGAGGCTATATACAGGGTGTTACAGTACAGAGTCAATGTGGAGTCTATATACAGGGTGTTACAGTACAGAGTCAATGTGGAGGCTATATACAGGGGGGTGCCGTTACAGAGTCAATGTGGAGGCTATATACAGGGGGTACTGGTACAGAGTCAATGTGGAGGCTATATACAGGGGGTACCGGTACAGAGTCAATGTGGGGGTACAGGTACAGAGTCAATGTGGAGGCTATATACAGGGGGTACCGGTACAGAGTCAATGTGGAGGCTATAAACAGGGGGTACCGGTACAGAGTCAATGTGGGGGCTATATACAGGGGGTGCCGGTACAGAGTCAATGTGGGGGTACAGGTACAGAGTCAATGTGGAGGCTATATACAGGGGGGTACCGGTACAGAGTCAATGTGGAGGGTATATACAGGGGGTACCGGTACAGAGTCAATGTGGAGGCTACATACAGGGGGTACAGGTACAGAGTCAATGTGGAGACGATATACAGGGTGTTACTGTACAGAGTCAATGTGGAGGCTATACACAGGGGGTACCGGTACAGAGTCAATATGGAGACTATGTACAGGGGGTACAGGTACAGAGTCAATGTGGAGACTATATACAGGGTGTTACTGTACAGAGTCAATGTGGAGGCTATATACAGGGGGTACCAGGTACAGAGTCAATGTGGAGACTATATACAGGGTGTTACGGTACAGGGTCAATGTGGAGGCTATATACAGGGGGTACCGGTACAGAGTCAATGTGGAGGCTATATACAGGGTGTTATGGTACAGAGTCAATGTGGAGGCTATATACAGGGTGTTACGGTACAGAGTCAATGTGGAGGCTATATACAGGGTGTTACAGTACAGAGTCAATGTGGAGTCTATATACAGGGTGTTACAGTACAGAGTCAATGTGGAGGCTATATACAGGGGGGTGCCGTTACAGAGTCAATGTGGAGGCTATATACAGGGGGTACTGGTACAGAGTCAATGTGGAGGCTATAAACAGGGGGTACCGGTACAGAGTCAATGTGGGGGTACAGGTACAGAGTCAATGTGGAGGCTATATACAGGGGGGTACCGGTACAGAGTCAATGTGGAGGCTATATACAGGGTGTTACAGTACAGAGTCAATGTGGAGTCTATATACAGGGTGTTACAGTACAGAGTCAATGTGGAGGCTATATACAGGGGGGTGCCGTTACAGAGTCAATGTGGAGGCTATATACAGGGGGTACTGGTACAGAGTCAATGTGGATGCTATATACAGGGGGTACCGGTACAGAGTCAATGTGGGGGTACAGGTACAGAGTCAATGTGGAGGCTATATACAGGGGGGTACCGTTACAGAGTCAATGTGGAGGCTATAAACAGGGGGTACCGGTACAGAGTCAATGTGGGGGCTATATACAGGGGGTGCCGGTACAGAGTCAATGTGGGGGTACAGGTACAGAGTTAATGTGGAGGCTATATACAGGGGGTACCGGTACAGAGTCAATGTGGGGGTACAGGTACAGAGTCAATGTGGAGGCTATATACAGGGGGGTACCGGTACAGAGTCAATGTGGAGGCTATAAACAGGGGGTACCGGTACAGAGTCAATGTGGGGGCTATATACAGGGGGTGCCGGTACAGAGTCAATGTGGGGGTACAGGTACAGAGTCAATGTGGAGGCTATATACAGGGTGTACCGGTACAGAGTCAATGTGGAGGCTATAAACAGGGGGGTACCGGTACAGAGTCAATGTGGAGGCTATATACAGGGGGTGCCGGTACAGAGTCAATGTGGGGTACAGGTACAGAGTCAATGTGGAGGCTATATACAGGGGGTACCGGTACAAAGTCAATGTGGAGGCTATATACAGGGGGTACCAGGTACCGAGTCAATGTGGAGACTATATACAGGGTGTTACGGTACAGGGTCAATGTGGAGGCTATATACAGGGGGGTACCGGTACAGAGTCAATGTGGAGGCTATATACAGGGTGTTATGGTACAGAGTCAATGTGGAGGCTATATACAGGGTGTTACGGTACAGAGTCAATGTGGAGGCTATATACAGGGTGTTACAGTACAGAGTCAATGTGGAGTCTATATACAGGGTGTTACAGTACAGAGTCAATGTGGAGGCTATATACAGGGGGGTGCCGTTACAGAGTCAATGTGGAGGCTATATACAGGGGGTACTGGTACAGAGTCAATGTGGAGGCTATAAACAGGGGGGTACCGGTACAGAGTCAATGTGGGGGTACAGGTACAGAGTCAATGCGGAGGCTATATACAGGGGGGTACCGGTACAGAGTCAATGTGGGGGTACAGGTACAGAGTCAATGTGGAGGCTATATACAGGGGGTACCGGTACAGAGTCAATGTGGGGGTACAGGTACAGAGTCAATGTGGAGGCTATATACAGGGGGTACCGGTACAGAGTCAATGTGGAGGCTATATACAGGGGGTACCGGTACAGAGTCAATGTGGAGGCTATATACAGGGTGTTATGGTACAGAGTCAATGTGGAGGCTATATACAGGGTGTTACGGTACAGAGTCAATGTGGAGGCTATATACAGGGTGTTACAGTACAGAGTCAATGTGGAGTCTATATACAGGGTGTTACAGTACAGAGTCAATGTGGAGGCTATATACAGGGGGGTGCCGTTACAGAGTCAATGTGGAGGCTATATACAGGGGGGTACTGGTACAGAGTCAATGTGGATGCTATATACAGGGGGGTACCGGTACAGAGTCAATGTGGGGGTACAGGTACAGAGTCAATGTGGAGGCTATATACAGGGGGTACCGTTACAGAGTCAATGTGGAGGCTATAAACAGGGGGTACCGGTACAGAGTCAATGTGGGGGCTATATACAGGGGGTGCCGGTACAGAGTCAATGTGGGGGTACAGGTACAGAGTCAATGTGGAGGCTATATACAGGGGGGGTACCGGTACAGAGTCAATGTGGGGGTACAGGTACAGAGTCAATGTGGAGGCTATATACAGGGGGTACCGGTACAGAGTCAATGTGGAGGCTATAAACAGGGGGTACCGGTACAGAGTCAATGTGGGGGCTATATACAGGGGGTGCCGGTACAGAGTCAATGTGGGGGTACAGGTACAGAGTCAATGTGGAGGCTATATACAGGGTGTACCGGTACAGAGTCAATGTGGAGGCTATAAACAGGGGGGTACCGGTACAGAGTCAATGTGGAGGCTATATACAGGGGGTGCCGGTACAGAGTCAATGTGGGGGTACAGGTACAGAGTCAATGTGGAGGCTATATACAGGGGGGTACCGGTACAAAGTCAATGTGGAGGCTATATACAGGGGGTACCGGTACAGAGTCAATGTGGAGGTTATATACAGGGGGTGCCGGTACAAAGTCAATGTGGAGGCTATATACAGGGGGTACCGTTACAAAGTCAATGTGGAGGCTATAAACAGGGGGTACCGGTACAGAGTCAATGTGGAGGCTATATACAAGGGGAACCGGTACAGAGTCATTGTGAAGGGGCACTGGTGTCGAGGTAATTGAGGTAATATGTACATGTAGGTAGAGTTATTAAAGTGACTATGCATAGATAATAATAGAGAGTTGCAGCGGTGTAAAAGAGGGGGGGGGGGGGGGGCTGGGTAGACATTTGATTAGCTGTTCAGGAGTTTTATGGCTTGGGGGTAGAAGCTATTTAGGATCCTCTTGGACATAGACTTGGCACTCAGGTACCGCTTGCCGTGCGGTAGCAGAGATAACAGTCTATGACTAGGGTGGCTGGAGTCTTTGACAATTTTTAGGGCCTTCCTCTGACACCACCTGGTATAGAGGTCCTGGATGGCAGGACGCTTGGCCCCGGTGATGTACTAGGCCGTACGCACTTGCCACGAATCCCGCCGAAGATGGTGCCTCTTCCTGTTCGGGCGGCGCTCGGCGCTCGTCGTCGCCGGCCTATTAGCTGCCATCGATTCCCTTTTTTGTTTCTGTTAGTTTGGTCTGATTGGTTACACCTGTTTTGAGTTTAGTTTTGTTTGTGGGCTATTTAAGGGCACTAGGCCCGCCGGCAATTGTGCAGGCTTGTTTTCTGTTCATGATGTTGGATTATTTGTGGATTCTATTTTTCCGGACAGTTTATGTCCTGTTTGTTCGGACTGGTTATTTCATGCGCCCTTGTGTTTGGCATTTCCGTTTTCACTGTCTTTGGAATAAAGATCCACGTTCGGAACTAACTTGCTCTCTGCGCCTGACTCCTCCACCCACTACTCCTAGAAGCTGTAACAGCACTACCCGCTGTAGTGCCTTGCGGTCAGAGGCCGAGCAGTTGCCATACCAGGCAGTGATGCAACCCGTCAGGATGCTCTTGATGGTGCAGCTGTAAAACCTTTTGAGGATCTGAGGATCCATGACTAATTTTTTCAGTCTCCTGAGGGGGAATAGGTTTTGTCGTGCCCTCTTCATGACTGTCTTGGTGTGCTTGGACCATGTTAGTTTGTTGGTGATGTGGACCCCAAGGAACTTGAAGCTCTCAACCGCCTCCACTAAAGCCCAGTCGATGAGAATAGGGGCATGTTCTGTCCTCCTTTTCCTGTAGTCCACAATCATCTCCTTTGTCTTGATCACGTTGAAGGAGAGGTTGTTGTCCTTGCACTACACGGTCAGGTCTCTGACTGGCTGTCTAATCGTTATCGGTGATCAGGCCTACCATTGTTATGTCATCAGCAAACTTAATGATGGTGTTGGAGTCTTGCCTGGCCTTGCCCTCAGCCCTGAAGGGCCCCCGTGTTGAGGATCAGCGTGGCAGATGTGTTGTTACCTACCCTTACCACCTGGGGGCGACCCGTCAGGAAGTCAAGGATCCAGTTGCAGAGGGACCGTTTGGTGCCGCTTGCTTGGTGGTGCCCCTTGCTTTAGTGGTGTTGCAGACTCTGGGGCCTTTCAGAACAGGTGTACATATATTGAGATCATGTGACAGATAATGTGACACTTAGATTGCACACAGGTGGACTTTATTTAACTAATTATGTGACTTCTGAAGGTAATTGGCTTCATAGCAAAGGGGGTGAATACATATGCAAAGGGGGTGAATACATATGCACAGGGGGTGAATACATATGCAAAGGGGGTGAATACATATGCACAGGGGGTGAATACATATGCAAAGGGGGTGAATACATATGCACAGGGGGTGAATACATATGCAAAGGGGGTGAATACATATGCACAGGGGGTGAATACATATGCACAGGGGGTGAATACATATGCACAGGGGGTGAATACATATGCACAGGGGGTGAATACATATGCACAGGGGGTGAATACATATGCAAAGGGGGTGAATACATATGCACAGGGGGTGAATACATATGCAAAGGGGGTGAATACATATGCACAGGGGGTGAATACATATGCACAGGGGGTGAATACATATGCACAGGCGGTGAATACATATACAAAGGTGGTGAATACATATGCACAGGGGGTGAATACATATGCACAGGGGGTGAATACATATGCACAGGGGGTGAATACATATGCAAAGGGGGTGAATACATATGCACAGGGGGTGAATACATATGCACAGGGGGTGAATACATATGCACAGGGGGTGAATACATATACAAAGGTGGTGAATACATATGCACAGGGGGTGAATACATATGCACAGGGGGTGAATACATATGCACAGGGGGTGAATACATATGCAAAGGGGGTGAATACATATGCACAGGGGGTGAATACATATGCAAAGGGGGTGAATACATATGCAAAGGGGGTGAATACATATGCAAAGGGGGTGAATACATATGCAAAGGGGGTGAATACATATGCAAAGGGGGTGAATACATATGCACAGGGGGTGAATACATATGCACAGGGGGTGAATACATATGCAAAGGGGGTGAATACATATGCACAGGGGGTGAATACATATGCACAGGGGGTGAATACATATGCACAGGAGGTGAATACATATGCACAGGGGGTGAATACATATGCACAGGGGGTGAATACATATGCAAGGGGGTGAATACATATGCACAGGGGGTGAATACATATGCACAGGGGGTGAATACATATGCAAAGGGGGTGAATACATATGCACAGGGGGTGAATACATATGCACAGGGGGTGAATACATATGCACAGGGGTGAATACATATGCAAAGGGGGTGAATACATATGTAAAGGGGGTGAATACATATGCACAGGGGGTGAATACATATGCACAGGGGGTGAATACATATGCACAGAGGGTGAATACATATGCACAGGGGGTGAATACATATGCAAAGGGGGTGAATACATATGTAAAGGGGGTGAATACATATGCACAGGGGGTGAATACATATGCACAGGGGGTGAATACATATGCACAGGGGGTGAATACATATGCACAGGGGGTGAATACATATGCACAGGGGGTGAATACATATGCACAGGGGGTGAATACATATGCACAGGGGGTGAATACATATGCACAGGGGGTGAATACATATGCACAGGGGGTGAATACATATGCACAGGGGGTGAATACATATGCAAAGGGGGTGAATACATATGCACAGGGGGTGAATACATATGCAAAGGGGGTGAATACATATGCACAGGGGGTGAATACATATGCACAGGGGGTGGATACATATGTAAAGGGGGTGAATACATATGCAAAGGGGGTGAATACATATGCAAAGGGGGTGAATACATATGCACAGGGGGTGAATACATATGCAAAGGGGGTGAATACATATGCACAGGGGGTGAATACATATGCACAGGGGGTGAATACATATGTAAAGGGGGTGAATACATATGCACAGGGGGTGAATACATATGCACAGGGGGTGAATACATATGCAAAGGGGGTGAATACATATGCACAGGGGGTGAATACATATGCACGCACCACTTTTCTGTTTTAATGTTTTTGAAACAAGTAATTTTTTTCATTTCACTTCACCAATTTGGACTATTTTGTGTCTGTCCATTACATGAAATCCCAATTAAAATCAATTTCAATTACAAGTTGTGATGCAACAAAATAGGAAAAATGCAAAGTGGGATGAACACTTTTGCAAGGCTGTATGTGGCATCACCCATTGTGGAATAGTTTCTGTACAGCAGATATTTTAGCTAATACCTCACGAGAAATGGACTTACAGTACATGCAAGGTTGTTCCTTGAAAAACAAAGAATAGCTCTCAGTTAACCCACAGAGGTCTCAGTTAGCCCACATAATGTCTCAGTTAATCCACAGAGCTCTCAGTTAACCCACAGAGGTCTCAGTTAACCCACAGAGGTTTAAGTTAACCCATAGAGCTCTCAGTTAACCCACAGAGGTCTCAGTTAACCCACATAGGTCTCAGTTAACCCACAGAGGTCTCAGTTAACCCACAACGGTTTCAGTTAACCCTCAGAGGTCTCAGTTAACCCACAGAGGTTTCAGTTAACCCACAGAGGTCTCAGTTAACCCACAACGGTTTCAGTTAACCCACAGAGGTCTCAGTTAACCCACAGAGGTCTCAGTTAACCCACAACGGTTTCAGTTAACCCTCAGAGGTCTCAGTTAACCCACAGAGGTTTCAGTTAACCCACAGAGGTCTCAGTTAACCCACAACGGTTTCAGTTAACCCACAGAGGTCTCAGTTAACCCACAGAGGTCTCAGTTAACCCACAGAGGTTTCAGTTAACCCACAGACGTCTCAGTTAACCCACATAGGTTTCAGTTAACCCACAGACGTCTCAGTTAACCCACATAGGTCTCAGTTAACCCACAGAGGTTTCAGTTAACCCAGAGGCCTCAGTTAACCCAAAGATGTCTCAGTTAACCCACAGAGGTCTCAGTTAACCCAGAGGTCTCAGTTAACCCACATAGGTCTTAGTTAACCCACAGAGGTCTCAGTTAACCCACAGAGGTCTCAGTTAACCCACAGAGGTCTCAGTTAACCCGTAGTGGTCTCAGTTAACCCAGAGTTCTCAGTTAACCTACATAGGTCTCAGTTAACCCACAGAGGTCTCAGTTAACCCACAGAGGTCTCAGTTAACCCACAGAGGTCTCAGTTACCCCACAGAGGCTTCAGTTAACCCACAGAGGTCTCAGTTAACCCACAGAGGTCTCAGTTACCCCACAGAGGTTTCAGTTAACCCACAGAGCTCTCAGTTAACCCACATAAGTCTCAGTTAACCCACAGAGGTCTCAGTTAACCCACAGAGGTCTCAGTTAACCCAGACTTCTCAGGTAACCCACATAGGTCTCAGTTCACCCACAGAGGTCTCAGTTAACCCACAGAGGTCTCAGTTAACCCAAATATGTCTCAGTTAACCCACATAGGTCTCAGTTAACCCACAGAGGTCTCAGTTAACCCACAGAGGTCTCAGTTAACACACAGAGGTCTCAGTTAACCCGTAGTGGTCTCAGTTAACCCAGAGTTCTCAGTTAACCCAGAGGTCTCAGTTAACCCACGGAGGTCTCAGTTAACCCACAGAGGTCTCAGTTAACCCAAATATGTCTCAGTTAACCCACATAGGTCTCAGTTAACCCACAGAGGTCTCAGTTAACCCACAGAGGTCTCAGTTAACACACAGAGGTCTCAGTTAACCCGTAGTGGTCTCAGTTAACCCACAGAGGTCTCAGTTAACCCACAGAGGTCTCAGTTACCCCACAGAGGTTTCAGTTAACCCACAGAGCTCTCAGTTAACCCACATAAGTCTCAGTTAACCCACAGAGGTCTCAGTTAACCCACAGAGGTCTCAGTTAACCCAGACTTCTCAGGTAACCCACATAGGTCTCAGTTCACCCACAGAGGTCTCAGTTAACCCACAGAGGTCTCAGTTAACCCACGGGGGTCTCAGTTAACCCACAGAGGTCTCAGTTAACCCAAATATGTCTCAGTTAACCCACATAGGTCTCAGTTAACCCACAGAGGTCTCAGTTAACCCACAGAGGTCTCAGTTAACACACAGAGGTCTCAGTTAACCCGTAGTGGTCTCAGTTAACCCAGAGTTCTCAGTTAACCCAGAGGTCTCAGTTAACCCACGGAGGTCTCAGTTAACCCACAGAGGTCTCAGTTAACCCAAATATGTCTCAGTTAACCCACATAGGTCTCAGTTAACCCACAGAGGTCTCAGTTAACCCACAGAGGTCTCAGTTAACACACAGAGGTCTCAGTTAACCCGTAGTGGTCTCAGTTAACCCACAGAGGTCTCAGTTAACCCACAGAGGTCTCAGTTAACCCACAGAGGTCTCAGTTAACCCAAATATGTCTCAGTTAACCCACATAGGTCTCAGTTAACCCACATAGGTCTCAATTAACCCACAGAGGTCTCAGTTAACCCACAGAGGTCTCTGTTAACCCACAGAGGTCTCAGTTAACCCACAGAGGTCTCAGTTAACCCACAGAGGTCTCAGTTAACCCATAGTGGTCCCAATTAAGCGACAGTTTTACTTCTTGATGTTTAAAACACATTGCAACCTGAAAGGGCGATATGATCCTGTTGCTAAAGATTATTTTGGGGAGAGTTTCAGCCTGGTTTGAACTGGTCAAAACGTAATATATTAAAGGTATTAAGACCATGGGGGATGTAATGAGCTCAGCCCTCTTGCGTGAGAGCAGGGAATGGATGTGTGTGAATACAAAGCCAAATTTGGCTATGTTTTTCACTGTGTAGATACCATCAACTAACATTCTCCTTTGGATCACCCTTCCATGGATCTTTTCTTCATTCATATTGGGGTTGTTTTTGTGTGTACAGGGAGACGTGTACAGTGAGACGTGCACAGGGAGACGTGCACAGTGAGACGTGTACAGGGAGACGTGCACAGGGAGACGTGTACAGGGAGACGTGTACAGGGAGACGTGTACAGAGAGACGTGCACAGTGAGACGTGTACAGGGAGACGTGTACAGGGAGACGTGTACAGGGAGACGTGCACAGGGAGACGTGTACAGGGAGACGTGTACAGGGAGACGTGCACAGTGAGACGTGCACAGGGAGACGTGCACAGTGAGACGTGTACAGGGAGACGTGCACAGGGAGACGTGTACAGGGAGACGTGTACAGGGAGACGTGCACAGTGAGACGTGCACAGGGAGACGTGTACAGGGAGACGTGCACAGTGAGACGTGCACAGGGAGACGTGCACAGTGAGACGTGTACAGGGAGACGTGCACAGTGAGACGTGCACAGGGAGACGTGCACAGTGAGACGTGTACAGGGAGACGTGCACAGGGAGACGTGTACAGGGAGACGTGTACAGTGAGACGTGTACAGGGAGACGTGCACAGGGAGACGTGTACAGGGAGACGCGTACAGGGAGACGTGTACAGAGAGACGTGCACAGTGAGACGTGTACAGGGAGACGTGTACAGGGAGATGTGTACAGAGAGACGTGCACAGTGAGACGTGTACAGGGAGACGTGCACAGGGAGACGTGTACAGGGAGACGTGTACAGGGAGACGTGTACAGGGAGACGTGTACAGGGAGACGTGTACAGGGAGACGTGCACAGTGAGACGTGTACAGTGAGACGTGTACAGGGAGACGTGTACAGGGAGACGTGTACAGGGAGACGTGTACAGGGAGACGTGTACAGGGAGACGTGTACAGGGAGACGTGTACAGGGAGACGTGTACAGGGAGACGTGTACAGTGAGACGTGTACAGGGAGACGTGCACAGTGAGACGTGTACAGGGAGACGTGTACAGGGAGACGTGTACAGGGAGACGTGTACAGTGAGACGTGTACAGGGAGACGTGTACAGTGAGACGTGTACAGGGAGACGTGTACAGTGAGACGTGCACAGTGAGACGTGTACAGGGAGACGTGCACAGGGAGACGTGCACAGGGAGACGTGTACAGGGAGATGTGTACAGGGAGACGTGCACAGTGAGACGTGCACAGGGAGACGTGTACAGGGAGACGTGTACAGGGAGACGTGTACAGGGAGTCGTGCACAGTGAGACGTGTACAGGGAGACGTGTACAGGGAGACGTGCACAGTGAGACGTGCACAGGGAGACGTGCACAGTGAGACGTGTACAGGGAGACGTGCACAGGGAGACGTGTACAGGGAGACGTGTACAGAGAGACGTGCACAGTGAGACGTGTACAGGGAGACGTGCACAGGGAGACGTGCACAGGGAGACGTGTACAGGGAGACGTGCACAGGGAGACGTGTACAGGGAGACGTGTACAGGGAGACGTGTACAGGGAGACGTGCACAGGGAGACGTGCACAGGGAGACGTGCACAGGGAGACGTGTACAGGGAGACGTGTACAGTGAGACGTGCACAGGGAGACGTGCACAGTGAGACGTGCACAGTGAGACGTGCACAGGGAGACGTGTACAGGGAGACGTGTACAGGGAGATGTGTACAGAGAGACGTGCACAGTGAGACATGTACAGGGAGACGTGTACAGGGAGACGTGCACAGTGAGACGTGCACAGGGAGACGTGCACAGTGAGACGTGTACAGGGAGACGTGCACAGGGAGACGTGTACAGGGAGACGTGTACAGGGAGACGTGCACAGGGAGACGTGTACAGGGAGACGTGTACAGGGAGACGTGTACAGGGAGACGTGTACAGGGAGACGTGCACAGGGAGACGTGTACAGGGAGACGTGTACAGGGAGACGTGTACAGAGAGACGTGTACAGGGAGACGTGCACAGGGAGACGTGTACAGGGAGACGTGCACAGGGAGACGTGTACAGGGAGACGTGCACAGGGAGACGTGTACAGAGAGACGTGCACAGGGAGACGTGTACAGGGAGACGTGTACAGGGAGCCGTGCACAGGGAGACGTGTACAGTGAGACGTGTACAGGGAGACGTGTACAGGGAGACGTGCACAGGGAGACGTGTACAGGGAGACGTGTACAGGGAGACGTGTACAGGGAGACGTGTACAGGGAGACGTGTACAGGGAGACGTGCACAGTGAGACGTGTTCAGGGAGACGTGTACAGGGAGACGTGCACAGGGAGACGTGCACAGAGAGACGTGCACAGGGAGACGTGTACAGGGAGACGTGTACAGGGAGACGTGTACAGTGAGACGTGTACAGGGAGACGTGCACAGGGAGACGTGTACAGTGAGACGTGCACAGTGAGACGTGCACAGGGAGACGTGCACAGGGAGACGTGTACAGGGAGACGTGTACAGGGAGACGTGTACAGGGAGACGTGTACAGGGAGACGTGCACAGGGAGACGTGTACAGGGAGACGTGTACAGAGAGACGTGTACAGGGAGACGTGTACAGGGAGACGTGTACAGGGAGACGTGTACAGTGAGACGTGTACAGGGAGACGTGTACAGGGAGACGTGCACAGGGAGACGTGTACAGGGAGACGTGTACAGGGAGACGTGTACAGGGAGACGTGTACAGGGAGACGTGTACAGGGAGACGTGTCGTGTACAGGGAGACGTGCACAGTGAGACGTGTACAGGGAGACGTGTACAGGGAGACGTGTACAGGGAGACGTGCACAGGGAGACGTGTACAGGGAGACGTGTACAGGGAGACGTGTACAGGGAGACGTGCACAGTGAGACGTGTACAGGGAGACGTGCACAGGGAGACGTGTACAGGGAGACGTGTACAGGGAGACGTGCACAGGGAGACGTGTACAGGGAGACGTGTACAGGGAGACGTGTACAGGGAGACGTGTACAGGGAGACGTGCACAGGGAGACGTGTACAGGGAGACGTGTACAGGGAGACGTGTACAGGGAGACGTGTACAGGGAGACGTGTACAGGGAGACGTGTACAGGGAGACGTGTACAGGGAGACGTGTACAGGGAGACGTGCACAGGGAGACGTGTACAGGGAGACGTGTACAGGGAGACGTGCACAGGGAGACGTGTACAGGGAGACGTGCACAGGGAGACGTGCACAGGGAGACGTGTACAGGGAGACGTGTACAGGGAGACGTGTACAGGGAGACGTGTACAGGGAGACGTGCACAGGGAGACGTGTACAGGGAGACGTGCACAGGGAGACGTGCACAGGGAGACGTGTACAGGGAGACGTGTACAGGGAGACGTGCACAGTGAGACGTGTACAGGGAGACGTGCACAGGGAGACGTGTACAGGGAGACGTGTACAGGGAGACGTGCACAGGGAGACGTGTACAGGGAGACGTGTACAGGGAGACGTGTACAGGGAGACGTGTACAGGGAGACGTGCACAGGGAGACGTGTACAGGGAGACGTGTACAGGGAGACGTGTACAGGGAGACGTGTACAGGGAGACGTGTACAGGGAGACGTGTACAGGGAGACGTGTACAGGGAGACGTGTACAGGGAGACGTGCACAGGGAGACGTGTACAGGGAGACGTGTACAGGGAGACGTGCACAGGGAGACGTGTACAGGGAGACGTGCACAGGGAGACGTGCACAGGGAGACGTGTACAGGGAGACGTGTACAGGGAGACGTGTACAGGGAGACGTGCACAGGGAGACGTGTACAGGGAGACGTGCACAGGGAGACGTGCACAGGGAGACGTGTACAGGGAGACGTGTACAGAGAGACGTGTACAGGGAGACGTGCACAGGGAGACGTGTACAGGGAGACGTGTACAGTGAGACGTGCACAGGGAGACGTGTACAGGGAGACGTGCACAGGGAGACGTGCACAGGGAGACGTGCACAGGGAGACGTGTACAGGGAGACGTGTACAGGGAGACGTGTACAGGAGACGTGCACAGGGAGACGTGCACAGGGAGACGTGCACAGGGAGACGTGTACAGGGAGACGTGCACAGGGAGACGTGTACAGGGAGACGTGTACAGGGAGACGTGTACAGGGAGACGTGTACAGGGAGACGTGTACAGGGAGACGTGTACAGGGAGACGTGTACAGGGAGACGTGTACAGGGAGACGTGTACAGGGAGACGTGTACAGGGAGACGTGTACAGGGAGACGTGTACAGGGAGACGTGTACAGGGAGACGTGTACAGGGAGACGTGCACAGTGAGACGTGTACAGGGAGACGTGTACAGGGAGACGTGTACAGGGAGACGTGCACAGGGAGACGTGTACAGGGAGACGTGTACAGGGAGACGTGTACAGGGAGACGTGCACAGTGAGACGTGTACAGGGAGACGTGCACAGGGAGACGTGTACAGGGAGACGTGTACAGGGAGACGTGTACAGGGAGACGTGTACAGGGAGACGTGTACAGGGAGACGTGTACAGGGAGACGTGCACAGGGAGACGTGTACAGGGAGATGTGTACAGGGAGACGTGTACAGGGAGACGTGTACAGTGAGACGTGTACAGGGAGACGTGTACAGGGAGACGTGCACAGGGAGACGTGCACAGGGAGACGTGTACAGGGAGACGTGTACAGGGAGACGTGTACAGGGAGACGTGTACAGGGAGACGTGTACAGGGAGACGTGCACAGTGAGACGTGTACAGGGAGACGTGCACAGTGAGACGTGTACAGGGAGACGTGTACAGGGAGACGTGTACAGGGAGACGTGCACAGGGAGACGTGCACAGGGAGACGTGTACAGGGAGACGTGCACAGGGAGACGTGTACAGGGAGACGTGCACAGGGAGACGTGCACAGGGAGACGTGCATTAAAGAATGTAAATAATAATGGTAAGGTCACGCTAAATTGTTTATACTTTTTTATAACCTATTGCACATACAAATGTGGGATTTTTTTGGTTATTCACTCAAGACTTGTCACACCCTGATCTGTTACAACTGTCTTTGTGCTTGTCTCTATCCCTCCACAAGGTGTCTCCCATCTTCCCCCATTATCCCGTGTGTATGTATACCTGCGTTTTCTGTTTGCCGTCAAGTCCTACCAGCGAGTGCCCTGTGCTCCAGTTTTTCCTTAGTCTTCCCAGTCACAACCTTTCTGTAGGCCGTCATTGTAAAATAAGAATTTGTACTTAACTCAAAATCAAATCAAATGTATTTATATAGCCCTTCGTACATCAGCTGATATCTCAAAGTGCTATACAGAAACCCAGCCTAAAACCCCAAACAGCAAGCAATGCAGGTGTAGAAGGTGTAGAAGCAGGGTGGCTAGGAAAAACTCCCTAGAAAGGCCAAAACCTAGGAAGAAACCTAGAGAGGAACCAGGCTATGTGGGGTGGCCAGTCCTCTTCTGGCTGTGCCGGGTGGAGATTATAACAGAACATGGCCAAGATGTTCAAATGTTCATAAATGACCAGCATGGTCCAATAATAATAATAAGGCAGAACAGTTGAAACTGGAGCAGCAGCAAGGCCAGGTGGACTGGGGACAGCAAGGAGTCATCATGTCAGGTAGTCCTGAGGCATGGTCCTATCTTAACTGACTGGCCTAGTTAAATAAAGGTTCAATAAAGGTTCAATCAAAAATGAGATTAGAATAGGATGGATCAGCATCCTTAATTGTCACGACTTCCACCGCAGGTGGCTCCTCTTCCTGTTCGGGTGGCGCTCGGCGCTCGTCGTCCTCTCCCTGTTCGGGTGGCGCTCGGCGGTCGTCGTCCTCTCCCTGTTCGGGTGGCGCTCGGCGCTCGTCGTCCTCTCCCTGTTCGGGTGGCGCTCGGCGGTCGTCGTCCTCTTCGGGTGGCGCTCGGCGGTCGTCGTCCTCTTCCTGTTCGGGTGGCGCTCGGCGGTCGTCGTCCTCTTCCTGTTCAGGTGGCGCTCGGTGTTCGTCGTCCTCTTCCTGTTCGGGTGGCGCTCGGCGGTCGTCGCCCTCTTCCTGTTCGGGTGGCGCTCGGCGGTCGTCGTCCTCTTCCTGTTCGGGTGGCGCTCGGCGGTCGTCGTCCTCTTCCTGTTCGGGTGGCACTCGGCGGTCGTCGTCCTCTTCCTGTTCGGGTGGCGCTCGGCGGTCGTCGTCCTCTTCCTGTTCGGGTGACGCTCGGTGGTCGTCGTCCTCTTCCTGTTCGGGTGGCGCTCGGCGGTCGTCGTCCTCTTCCTGTTCGGGTGGCGCTCGGCAGTCATCGTCACCGGTCTACTAGCTGCCACCGATCCCTTTTCCCTTTTCTGTTGGTTTTATCTTATTGGTTACACCTGTTTCTTGTTTAGGTTTTTAGTTGGGCTATTTAAGCCCCGCCTGCTCTTTGGGCTTATTTTTCCTCTGTGTATGTTTGTGGTCGTGCGTTTCCCTTTGTTTTTCTTCCGGACTGGTTGGGTCCGGGTTTTGGTCCGGTCTTGTAGGTGCGCCCGGTATTGGCGTGACCATTTTTCTCTGTGCCGGAATAAAACATTGTTCGGTACCTTCTGCTTCCTGCGCCTGACTCCGTGCCCACTACGCCTAAAGTGCGTTACATTAATGACATGAGAATAAAGGACAGGCGCCACGTGATGGGTTAAACCTGTTTGGAGAATTAGACATAGTGGGTCCCAGCTTGCCTTCTTTTACACATGCTTTACATCATGAGGAAAATGCAGTTTAAAGCCTTTTCACTTTGGATCACCCTTCCATGGATCTTTTGTCTTCCTGGCCCTCATCGACAGTGAACTTCAGAAGTTCCCCCACAAGTGGAAATACATTGATGGCATTTAATAAGAGTGTGGGGAGCTATCCAGCCTTCAACATGTTCTAGAAGATATGGTGCTCTTAGGTAAATGAGCACTCCATGCAGCTCAACCCAAACAATTGCAAAGTCCTGCATGCTTTACAAACAACCCAACCCCCCCTTTGGACTCTTTGTATCTGAACGGGACAACATGTGATTTTAAAACTGCTGGAATCCAGGATGATCTGAGCTGGAGCAGCAGGTGGAAAAGGGGAACCAGAACCTCTTTGTGGTTCTCAGTTGTTAGAACATGCCCATGCAAAACCTTGGATTATGGGTTCTAATTCCCAAACCCAGCCTAGTCACCATCTACACCACCAACTATGGGCCTGTACTAGAATACAGTGCCCATGCATGTGTAACAGTATAACTTTGGACCGTCCCCTCGCCAATACCCGGGCGCGAACCAGGAACTCTCTGCACACATCAACAGTCACCCACGAAGTCACCCACGAAGCATCGTTACCCATCGCTCCACAAAAGCCGCCCTTGCAGAGCAAAGGGGAACTACCACTTCAAGGTCTCAGAGCAAGTGACGTCACTGATTGAAACGCTATTTAGCGTGCACCGCTAACTAAGCTAGCCGTTTCACATCCGTTACATCAGTACCACCGCTAACTAAGCTAGCCGTTTCACATCCGTTACATCAGTACCACCGCTAACTAAGCTAGCCGTTTCACATCCGTTACATCAGCACCACCGCTAACTAAGCTAGCCGCTTCACATCCGTTACATCAGTACCACCGCTAACTAAGCTAGCCGCTTCACATCCGTTACATCAGTACCACCGCTAACTAAGCTAGCCGTTTCACATCCGTTACATCAGTACCACCGCTAACTAAGCTAGCCGTTTCACATCCGTTACATCAGTACCACCGCTAACTAAGCTAGCCGTTTCACATCCGTTACATCAGTACCACCGCTAACTAAGCTAGCCGTTTCACATCCGTTACACACGGCAATACCATCTCACCTCAACCACAACTGGACAATTGGAGCATAATAAAGAAGTGAGCATGCTGGTCTATCCTTGGATACAGCAGCTAACACATCAGCTGAACACTCAACCTCTGACCACTGATTGAGAGAGGAACCCAACAGTCTGCCTCCAGTCTGCCCGTCACCTCCTCCGGTCCGACAACAGGAACTACCTACCACAACCAATCATCACAACCTCCGGAAGAAAAACACGTCACTCGCACAAAAAACTCAGATCTGTCAGAATAAGAACTGAACGATGTCAAAGTTCATCCATCCCCTACGTGACTCATTTACTGAACAATCTCAAACGTCATCCCCTAAATGACTCATTTACTGAACGATCTCAAACGTCATCCCCTACATGACTCAATTACTGAACGATCTCAAACGTCATCCCCTACATGACTCATTTACTGAACAATCTCAAACGTCATCTCCTACATGACTCATTTACTGAACAATCTCAAACGTCATCCCCTACATGACTCAATTACTGAACAATCTCAAACGTCATCCCCTACATGACTCAATTACTGAACAATCTCAAACGTCATTCCCTACATGACTTAATTACTGAACAATCTCAAACGTCATCCCCTACATGACTCAATTACTGAACAATCTCAAACGTCATCCCCTATATGACTCAATTACTGAACGATCTCAAACGTCATCCCCTACATGACTTAATTACTGAACAATCTCAAACGTCATCCCCTACATGACTCATTTACTGAACAATCTCAAACGTCATCCCCTACATGACTCAATTACTGAACAATCTCAAACGTCATCCCCTACATGACTTAATTACTGAACAATCTCAAACGGCATCCCCTACATGACTTAATTACTGAACAATCTCAAACGTCATCCCCTACATGACTTAATTACTGAACAATCTCAAACGTCATCCCCTACATGACTCAATTACTGAACAATCTCAAACGTCATCCCCTACATGACTCAATTACTGAACGATCTCAAACGTCATCCCCTACATGACTCAATTACTGAACGATCTCAAACGTCATCCCCTACATGACTCAATTACTGAACGATCTCAAACGTCATCCCCTACATGACTTAATTACTGAACAATCTCAAACGTCATCCCCTACATGACTCATTTACTGAACAATCTCAAACGTCATCCCCTACATGACTTAATTACTGAACAATCTCAAACGTCATCCCCTACATGACTCATTTACTGAATAATCTCAAACGTCATCCCCTACATGACTTAATTACTGAACGATCTCAAACGTCATCCCCTACATGACTTAATTACTGAACAATCTCAAACGTCATCCCCTACATGACTCATTTACTGAACAATCTCAAACGTCATCCCCTACATGACTCATTTACTGAACAATCTCAAACGTCATCCCCTACATGACTTAATTACTGAACAATCTCAAACGTCATCCCCTACATGACTCATTTACTGAACAATCTCAAACGTCATCCCCTACATGACTCAATTACTGAACAATTTCAAACGTCATCCCCTACATGACTTAATTACTGAACCATGTCAAATGTCATCCATCGGTACATTGTTGAATGCTCAGCAGGACAGGAATGGTCCAATTCACACACTTATCAAGAGAACATCCCTGGTCATCTCTACTGCCATTGATCTGGCAGACTCAACTAAACACAAATGTTGTATTTGTAAATTATGCCTGCATGTTGCAGTGTGCCCCTGGCTATACTTCTTTTTTTTTTTTTTTAAATGGTGCCGTTGGGTTTGCTTAAAATAAGGAATTTGAAATAATGTTATAACTTTTACTTTTGATACTCAAGTAGTATTTTACTGGGTGACTTTTACTTGAGTCATTTTCTATTAAGGGTATCTTTACTTTAACTCAAGTATGACAATTGGGTACTTTTCCCACCCCTGCCTGCAGGTACTAAGGGGTCACCATCCAAACCTGCCTATAATAAGTAGCCCTAGTCTACTTGCCATACCTGCTCTTACACCTTAGTCATTATCTAGCATGCCTACCTGCCACAGGACAGTAGACAATATGCAACCACATGGAGCTGTGGGGTCAGCAGTGGGGTCAAGCCCAAAACACTTACAAACCCTCCAGTGTATTAGTCCTCATGGTGTTAGCTGGAACAGAAGACTGGACCTTCCAGTGTGTTAGTCCTCATGGTGTTAGCTGAAACAGAAGACTGGACCCTCCAGTGTGTTAGTCCTCATGGTGTTAGCTGGAACAGAAGACTGGACCCTCCAGTGTGTTATTCCTCATGGTGTTAGCTGGAACAGAAGACTGAACCCTCCAGTGTGTTAGTCCTCATGGTGTTAGCTGGAACAGAAGACTGGACCCTCCAGTGTGTTAGTCCTCATGGTGTTAGCTGGAACAGAAGACTGAACCCTCCAGTGTGTTAGTCCTCATGGTGTTAGCTGGAACAGAAGACTGGACCCTCCAGTGTGTTAGTCCTCATGGTGTTAGCTGGAACAGAAGACTGGACCTCCCAGTGTGTTAGTCCTCATGGTGTTAGCTGGAACAGAAGACTGGACCCTCCAGTGTGTTAGTCCTCATGGTGTTAGCTGGAACAGAAGACTGGACCTCCCAGTGTGTTAGTCCTCATGGTGTTAGCTGGAACTGAAGACTGGACCTCCCAGTGTGTTAGTCCTCATGGTGTTAGCTGGGACAGAAGACTGGACCCTCCAGTGTGTTAGTCCTCATGGTGTTAGCTGGAACAGAAGACTGGACCCTCCAGTGTGTTAGTCCTCATGGTGTTAGCTGGAACAGAAGACTGGACCCTCCAGTGTGTTATTCCTCATGGTGTTAGCTGGAACAGAAGACTGAACCCTCCAGTGTGTTAGTCCTCATGGTGTTAGCTGGAACAGAAGACTGGACCCTCCAGTGTGTTAGTCCTCATGGTGTTAGCTGGAACAGAAGACTGAACCCTCCAGTGTGTTAGTCCTCATGGTGTTAGCTGGAACAGAAGACTGGACCCTCCAGTGTGTTAGTCCTCATGGTGTTAGCTGGAACAGAAGACTGGACCTCCCAGTGTGTTAGTCCTCATGGTGTTAGCTGGAACAGAAGACTGGACCCTCCAGTGTGTTAGTCCTCATGGTGTTAGCTGGAACAGAAGACTGGACCTCCCAGTGTGTTAGTCCTCATGGTGTTAGCTGGAACTGAAGACTGGACCTCCCAGTGTGTTAGTCCTCATGGTGTTAGCTGGGACAGAAGACTGGACCCTCCAGTGTGTTAGTCCTCATGGTGTTAGCTGGAACAGAAGACTGGACCCTCCAGTGTGTTAGTCCTCATGGTGTTAGCTGGAACAGAAGACTGGACCCTCCAGTGTGTTAGTCCTCATGGTGTTAGCTGGGACCGAAGACTGAACCCTCCAGTGTGTTAGTCCTCATGGTGTTAGCTGGAACAGAAGACTGGACCCTCCAGTGTGTTAGTCCTCATGGTGTTAGCTGGAACAGAAGACTGGACCCTCTAGTGTGTTAGTCCTCATGGTGTTAGCTGGAATAGAAGACTGAACCCTCCAGTGTGTTAGTCCTCATGGTGTTAGCTGGAACAGAAGACTGGACCCTCCAGTGTGTTAGTCCTCATGGTGTTAGCTGGAACAGAAGACTGGACCTTCCAGTGTGTTAGTCCTCATGGTGTTAGCTGGAACAGAAGACTGGACCTCCCAGTGTGTTAGTCCTCATGGTGTTAGATGGAACTGAAGACTGGACCTCCCAGTGTGTTAGTCCTCATGGTGGTAGCTGGGACAGAAGACTGGACCCTCCAGTGTGTTAGTCCTCATGGTGTTAGCTGGAACAGAAGACTGGACCCTCCAGTGTGTTAGTCCTCATGGTGTTAGCTGGAACAGAAGACTGGACCCTCCAGTGTGTTAGTCCTCATGGTGTTAGCTGGAACAGAAGACTGGACCCTCTAGTGTGTTAGTCCTCATGGTGTTAGCTGGAATAGAAGACTGAACCCTCCAGTGTGTTAGTCCTCATGGTGTTAGCTGGAACAGAAGACTGGACCCTCCAGTGTGTTAGTCCTCATGGTGTTAGCTGGAACAGAAGACTGGACCTCCCAGTGTGTTAGTCCTCATGGTGTTAGCTGGAACAGAAGACTGGACCCTCCAGTGTGTTAGTCCTCATGGTGTTAGCTGGAACAGAAGACTGGACCCTCCAGTGTGTTAGTCCTCATGGTGTTAGCTGGAACAGAAGACTGGACCCTCTAGTGTGTTAGTCCTCATGGTGTTAGCTGGAATAGAAGACTGAACCCTCCAGTGTGTTAGTCCTCATGGTGTTAGCTGGAACAGAAGACTGGACCCTCCAGTGTGTTAGTCCTCATGGTGTTAGCTGGAACAGAAGACTGGACCTCCCAGTGTGTTAGTCCTCATGGTGTTAGCTGGAACAGAAGACTGGACCCTCCAGTGTGTTAGTCCTCATGGTGTTAGCTGGAACAGAAGACTGGACCCTCCAGTGTGTTAGTCCTCATGGTGTTAGCTGGAACAGAAGACTGGACCTCCCAGTGTGTTAGTCCTCATGGTGTTAGCAGGAACAGAAGACTGGACTCTCCAGTGTGTTAGTCCTCATGGTGTTAGCTGGAACAGAAGACTGGACCCTCCAGTGTGTTAGTCCTCATGGTGTTAGCTGGAACAGAAGACTGGACCCTCCAGTGTGTTAGTCCTCATGGTGTTAGCTGGAACAGAAGACTGGACCCTCCAGTGTGTTAGTCCTCATGGTGTTAGCTGGAACAGAAGACTGGACCCTCCAGTGTGTTAGTCCTCATGGTGTTAGCTGGAACAGAAGACTGGACCCTCCAGTGTGTTAGTCCTCATGGTGTTAGCTGGAACAGAAGACTGGACCCTCTAGTGTGTTAGTCCTCATGGTGTTAGCTGGAATAGAAGACTGAACCCTCCAGTGTGTTAGTCCTCATGGTGTTAGCTGGAACAGAAGACTGGACCTTCCAGTGTGTTAGTCCTCATGGTGTTAGCTGGAACAGAAGACTGGACCTCCCAGTGTGTTAGTCCTCATGGTGTTAGCTGGAACAGAAGACTGGACCCTCCAGTGTGTTAGTCCTCATGGTGTTAGCTGGAACAGAAGACTGGACCCTCCAGTGTGTTAGTCCTCATGGTGTTAGCTGGAACAGAAGACTGGACCCTCTAGTGTGTTAGTCCTCATGGTGTTAGCTGGAATAGAAGACTGAACCCTCCAGTGTGTTAGTCCTCATGGTGTTAGCTGGAACAGAAGACTGGACCCTCCAGTGTGTTAGTCCTCATGGTGTTAGCTGGAACAGAAGACTGGACCTCCCAGTGTGTTAGTCCTCATGGTGTTAGCTGGAACAGAAGACTGGACCCTCCAGTGTGTTAGTCCTCATGGTGTTAGCTGGAACAGAAGACTGGACCCTCCAGTGTGTTAGTCCTCATGGTGTTAGCTGGAACAGAAGACTGGACCTCCCAGTGTGTTAGTCCTCATGGTGTTAGCTGGAACAGAAGACTGGACTCTCCAGTGTGTTAGTCCTCATGGTGTTAGCTGGAACAGAAGACTGGACCCTCCAGTGTGTTAGTCCTCATGGTGTTAGCTGGAACAGAAGACTGGACCCTCCAGTGTGTTAGTCCTCATGGTGTTAGCTGGAACAGAAGACTGGACCCTCCAGTGTGTTAGTCCTCATGGTGTTAGCTGGAACAGAAGACTGGACCCTCCAGTGTGTTAGTCCTCATGGTGTTAGCTGGAACAGAAGACTGGACCCTCCAGTGTGTTAGTCCTCATGGTGTTAGCTGGAACAGAAGACTGGACCTCCCAGTGTGTTAGTCCTCATGGTGTTAGCTGGAACAGAAGACTGGACCCTCCAGTGTGTTAGTCCTCATGGTGTTAGCTGGAACAGAAGACTGGACCCTCCAGTGTGTTAGTCCTCATGGTGTTAGCTGGAACAGAAGACTGGACCCTCCAGTGTGTTAGTCCTCATGGTGTTAGCTGGAACAGAAGACTGGACCCTCCAGTGTGTTAGTCCTCATGGTGTTAGCTGGGACCTAAGACTGAACCCTCCAGTGTGTTAGTCCTCATGGTGTTAGCTGGAACAGAAGACTGGACCCTCCAGTGTGTTAGTCCTCATGGTGTTAGCTGGAACAGAAGACTGGACCCTCTAGTGTGTTAGTCCTCATGGTGTTAGCTGGAATAGAAGACTGAACCCTCCAGTGTGTTAGTCCTCATGGTGTTAGCTGGAACAGAAGACTGGACCCTCCAGTGTGTTAGTCCTCATGGTGTTAGCTGGAACAGAAGACTGGACCCTCCAGTGTGTTAGTCCTCATGGTGTTAGCTGGAACAGAAGACTGGACCCTCCAGTGTGTTAGTCCTCATGGTGTTAGCTGGGACCGAAGAATGAACCCTCCAGTGTGTTAGTCCTCATGGTGTTAGCTGGAACAGAAGACTGGACCCTCCAGTGTGTTAGTCCTCATGGTGTTAGCTGGAACAGAAGACTGGACCCTCCAGTGTGTTAGTCCTCATGGTGTTAGCTGGAACAGAAGACTGGACCCTCCAGTGTGTTAGTCCTCATGGTGTTAGCTGGAACAGAAGACTGGACCCTCCAGTGTGTTAGTCCTCATGGTGTTAGCTGGAACAGAAGACTGGACCCTCCAGTGTGTTAGTCCTCATGGTGTTAGCTGGAACAGAAGACTGGACCCTCCAGTGTGTTAGTCCTCATGGTGTTAGCTGGAACAGAAGACTGGACCCTCCAGTGTGTTAGTCCTCATGGTGTTAGCTGGAACAGAAGACTGGACCCTCCAGTGTGTTAGTCCTCATGGTGTTAGCTGGAACAGAAGACTGGACCCTCCAGTGTGTTAGTCCTCGTGGTGTTAGCTGGAATAGAAGACTGAACCCTCCAGTGTGTTAGTCCTCATGGTGTTAGCTGGGACAGAAGACGGAACCCTCCAGTGTGTTAGTCCTCATGGTGTTAGCTGGAATAGAAGACTGAACCCTCCAGTGTGTTAGTCCTCATGGTGTTAGCTGGAACAGAAGACTGGACCCTCCAGTGTGTTAGTCCTCATGGTGTTAGCTGGAAGTTAGCATAGCAGTCTAGACTTCTAGAATGTGGGAAGTTTGAGAGTACCAAATAACTAAATACATGCAGGAACAAGAACTAAAATGACACAACTAAAATTAATAACATTGAGAAAGGTCACAAGTTTTGGTCAGAAGGGTAAGTTGTCTTCTCTTTTATTAGATAATTAGAAACAAACTTGTTCTACTCTCTTCTAAAAATGAGCGAGCACAGAGTTCTTCTATTTTGTAGGGCAACGTTGTTACTTTCTCTACAGGCCTACTAATATTATTGACCTGCAACAGATGCACAGTATGGATGTTTGACATTTGAGGTGTGTGTGTGTGTGTGTGTGTGTGTGTGTGTGTGTGTGTGTGTGTGTGTGTGTGTGTGTGTGTGTGTGTGTGTGTGTGTGTGTGTGTGTGTGTGTGTGTATAACCGATGTGAAATGGCTAGCTAGTTAGCGGCGGTGCGCGCTACTAGCGTTTCAATCGGTGACGTCACGGGTAACGATGCTTCGTGGGTGACTGTTGTCTGTGTGCAGAGGGTCCCTGGTTCGAGCCCGGGTAGGGGCGAGGAGAGGGACGGAAGCTATACTGTTACAGTAGCAGTACCAGCCGTAATAGTAGTAGTAACAGTAGTAGACGGAAGCTATACTGTTACAGTAGCAGTACCAGCCGTAATAGTAGTAGTAACAGTAGTAGACGGAAGCAGTACCAGCCGTAGTAGTAGTAGTAGTAACAGTAGTAGACGGAAGCTATACCGTTACACGCGCGTGTTCTTTTCTGTGTGCTTCTGTTTCACCTCACTGATCCACTTTAAAAGGGTGAACATTGATGACATTTGGCAGAATAAATCAATTGAATCATCAAATTGCCCCGTGTTCCACTACGTGGCATTCTGAGAATACACACATATGGTTTCATAAGTGAAATTTGTAGGATAAATAAATAACTCCAAATCAGTAACCCATGATTAACTCCAAACCCTATATAGTACACTACTTTAGACTGGCACCCTATTCCCTATATAGTGCACTACTTTAGACTGGCACCCTATTCCCTATATAGTGCACTACTTTAGACTGGCACCCTATTCCCTATATAGTGTACTACTTTAGACTGGCACCCTATTCCCTATATAATGCACTATTTTAGACTGGCACCCTATTCCCTATATAATGCACTACTTTAGACTGGCACCCTATTCCCTATATAGTGCCCTACTCAAAGTAGGGCACTATATAGGGAATAGAAGGACATTTGGTATACAGCCTGAGTGTTTACTACGACAAGGTTTTGCGGTGATAAAATCGGATTATGTCGGGTTATTTGTTGTGATACAAGAGACCAGTGAATGTTTGTATTGCTGTGATTGTTGGCGACGCTGAGCTAGCTAGTTGAGTTATCCAGATTATACATTTAGTCATATTGTGAATGATTTATGTATAAGACAGAGAGAGAGAGATACAGAGAGAGAGAGAGAGAGAGAGAGAGAGAGAGACAGAGAGAGACAGAGAGAGAGACAGAGAGAGAGAGAGAGAGAGAGAGAGACAGAGAGAGAGAGAGACAGAGAGAGAGACAGAGAGAGAGAGATACAGAGAGATACAGAGAGAGAGATACAGAGAGAGAGAGAGAGAGAGACAGAGAGAGACAGAGAGAGACAGAGAGAGAGGCAGAGAGAGAGACAGAGAGAGAGAGATACAGAGAGATACAGAGAGAGAGATACAGAGAGAGAGAGAGAGAGACAGAGAGAGACAGAGAGAGAGAGAGAGACAGAGAGAGACAGAGAGAGAGACAGAGAGAGACAGAGAGAGAGGCAGAGAGAGGGAGATACTAATACTTGCCCACACACCCATCTTCCCTCTTGCAGGGAACATGCCACTTGGGTGGAGATGACCTATTCTCCTAATCCAATTTCCCCCCCTCTCTTGCAATCATGGATGGCCTAGTCACACACACACAGGCTGACCCACACACACAAACAGATGCACAGACAGACGCTGCCGTGTGTCACCATGACTACTACATCCTGTGTGTGTGTGTGATGAGTGTTTGCGTGATCATGAGGACACACAGCTGTCTGTCTAACAGAGCCAGTAAAGTTAATTAGCTCAGCTCTGACCCCGACCGTCATAGACCAGACTCAGTAATACATTTAACACACAGCTCTACAGATGTTATTGACTCTGTGCTATATACACTTATCTACCTCTGGGTGTTTTATAGGTGCTACACATTGGATTTCTTTTTAATTGTTGCATTGCCATTTCAGAAAATGCTCATAATATATTTCCAGCTAATAGTGGAATGATAGTGTTACACAGTATAACTTACCTGCCAGTGTTGTGATTGGCTGTGATATTGGCCTCTTGCTTTCTCCTGCCGGAGCAGCATCTGTTGTCACACTTGGAAAGCTTTGTTATCTAGTGGAAATTACTCATTTCCTGGTTGCTAACATTATACACTGCACTCAATTTCAGTTTTTTTTTTAGAAAAGAAGTACTGAATAGTGTTGGGAATCAAATAACATATCAAATAACAACAAATATATATATATTTTTTAAGCTTTATGAAGCTGGTGGACCAAAACGAAACTTCCACCAGCTTCAACCAGAGGTGTTGGTCCACCAGCTTCAACCAGAGGTGTTGGTCCACCAGCGTCAACCATAGGTGTTGGTCCACCAGCTTTCAACCAGAGGTGTTGGTCCACCAGCTTCAACCAGAGGTGTTGGTCCACCAGCTTCAACCAGAGGTGTTGGTCCACCAGCTTCAACCAGAGGTTTTGGTCCACCAGCTTCAACCAGAGGTGTTGGTCCACCAGCTTCAACCAGAGGTGTTGGTCCACCAGCTTCAACCAGAGGTGTTGGTCCACCAGCTTCAACCAGAGGTGTTGGTCCACCAGCTTCAACCAGAGGTGTTGGTCCACCAGCTTCAACCAGAGTTTTTGGTCCACCAGCTTCAACCAGAGGTGTTGGTCCACCAGCTTCAACCAGAGGTGTTGGTCCACCAGCTTCAACCAGAGGTGTTGGTCCACCAGCTTCAACCAGAGGTGTTGGTCCACCAGCTCAACCAGAGGTTTTGGTCCACCAGCTTGCAAACCAGAGGTGTTGGTCCACCAGCTTCAACCAGAGGTTTTGGTCCACCAGCTTCAACCAGAGGTGTTGGTCCACCAGCTTCAACCAGAGGTGTTGGTCCACCAGCCTTCAACCAGAGGTGTTGGTCCACAGCTTCAACCAGAGGTTTTGGTCCACCAGCTTCAACCAGAGTTTTGGTCCACCAGCTTCAACCAGAGGTGTTGGTCCACCAGCTTCAACCAGAGGTGTTTGGTCCACCAGCTTCAACCAGAGGTGTTGGTCCACCAGCTTCAACCAGAGGTGTTGGTCCACCAGCTTCAACCAGAGGTGTTGGTCCACCAGCGTCAACCAGAGTGTTTGGTCCACCAGCTCAACCGAGGTTTGGTCCAGCCAGCTTCAACCAGAGGTGTTGGTCCCCAGCTTCAACCAGAGGTGTTGGTCCCCAGCTTCAACCAGAGGTTTTGGTCCACCAGCTTCAACCATAGGTGTTGGTCCACCAGCTTCAACCAGAGGTGGTTGTTCACCAGGTCCCACACCAGCTTCAACCAGAGGTGTTGGTCCACCAGCTTCAACCAGAGGTGTTGGTCCACCAGCTTCAACCAGAGGTGTTGGTCCACCAGCTTCAACCAGAGGTGTTGGTCCCACCAGCTTCAACCAGAGTGTTGGTCCACCAGCTTCAAACCAGAGGTGTTGTCACCAGCTTCAACCATAGGTGTTGGTCCACCAGCTTCAACCAGAGGTGTTGGTCCACCAGCTTCAACCAGAGTGTTGGTCCACCAGCTTCAACCAGAGGTTTTGGTCCACCAGCTTCAACCAGAGGTGTTGGTCCACCAGCTTCACCAAGAGGGTTGGTCCACCAGCTTCACCAGAGGTTGTTGGTCCACCAGCTTCAACCAGAGGTGTTGGTCACCAGCGTCAACCAGAGGTGTTGTCCACCAGCTTCAACCAGAGGTGTTGGTCCACCAGCTTCACCAGAGGTTTTGGTCCACCAGCTTCAACCAGAGGTGTTGGTCCACCAGCTTCAACCAGAGGTGTTGGTCCACCAGCTTCAAACCAGAGGTGTTGGGCCACCAGCTTCAACCAGAGGTGTTTGTCCACCAGCTTCAACCAGAGGTTTTGGTCCAACCAGCTTCAACCAGAGGTGTTGGTCCCACCAGCTTCAACCAGAGGTGTTGGTCCAACCAGCTTCAACCAGAGGTGTTGGTCCACCAGCTTCAACCAGAGGTGTTGGTCCACACAGCTTCACCAGAGGGTTTTGTCCACCAGCTTCAAACCAGAGGTGTTGGTCCACCAGCTTCAACCAGAGGTGTTGGTCCACCAGCTTCAACCAGAGGTGTTGGTCCACCAGCTTCAACCAGAGGTTTTGGTCCACCAGCTCAACCAGAGGTGTTGGTCACCAGCTATCAACCGAAGGGTGTTGGTCCACCAGCTTCAACCAGAGGTGTTGGTCCCCAGCTTCAACCAGAGGGTTTGGTCCACCAGCTTCACCAGAGGTTGTTGGTCCACCAGCTTCAACCAGAGGTGTTGGTCCACCAGCTTCAACCAGAGGTGTTGGTCCACCAGCTTCACCAGAGGTGTTGGTCCACCAGCTTCAACCAGAGGTTTTGGTCCACCAGCTTCAACCAGAGTTTTTGGTCCACCAGCTTCAACCAGAGGTGTTGGTCCACCAGCTTCAACCAGAGGTGTTGGTCCACCAGCTTCAACCAGAGGTGTTGGTCCACCAGCTTCAACCAGAGGTTTTGGTCCACCAGCTTCAACCAGAGGTGTTGGTCCACCAGCTTCAACCAGAGGTGTTGGTCCACCAGCTTCAACCAGAGGTGTTGGTCCACCAGCTTCAACCAGAGGTGTTGGTCCACCAGCTTCAAACCAGAGGTGTCCTGGTCCACCAGCTTCAACCAGAGGTGTTGGTCCACCAGCTTCAACCAGAGGTGTTGGTCCACCAGCTTCAACCAGAGGTGTTGGTCCACCAGCTTCAACCAGAGGTGTTGGTCCACCAGCTTCAACCAGAGGTGTTGGTCCACCAGCTTCAACAGAGGTGTTGGTCCACCAGCTTCAACCAGAGGTGTTGGTCCACCAGCTTCAACCAGAGGTGTTGGTTCCACCAGCTTCAACCAGAGGTGTTGGTCCACCAGCTTCAACCAGAGGTGTTGGTCCACCAGCTTCAACCAGAGGTGTTGGTCCACCAGCTTCAACCAGAGGTGTTGGTCCACCAGCTTCAACCAGAGGTGTTGGTCCACCAGCTTCAACCAGAGGTGTTGGTCCACCAGCTTCAACCAGAGGTGTGGTCCACCAGCTTCAACCAGAGGTGTTGGTCCACCAGCTTCAACCAGAGGTTTTGGTCCACCAGCTTCAACCAGAGGTGTTGGTCCACCAGCTTCAACCAGAGGTGTTGGTCCACCAGCTTCAACCAGAGGTGTTGGTCCACCAGCTTCAACCAGAGGTGTTGGTCCACCAGCTTCAACCAGAGGTGTTGGTCCACAGCTTCAACCAGAGGTGTTGGTCAGCGTCAACCATAGGTGTTGGTCCACCAGCTTCAACCAGAGGTGTTGGTCCACCAGCTTCAACCAGAGGTGTTGGTTCCACCAGCTTCAAACCAGAGGTGTTGGTCCACCAGCTTCAACCAGAGGTTTTGGTCCACCAGCTTCAACCAGAGGTGTTGGTCCACCAGCTTCAACCAGAGGTTTTGGTCCACCAGCTTCAACCAGAGGTGTTGGTCCACCAGCTTCAACCAGAGGTTTTGGTCCAGCAGCTTCAACCAGAGGTGTTGGTCCACCAGCTTCAACCAGAGGTTTTGGTCCACCAGCTTCAACCAGAGGTGTTGGTCCACCAGCTTCAACCAGAGGTTTTGGTCCACCAGCTTCAACCAGAGGTGTTGGTCCACCAGCTTCAACCAGAGGTGTTGGTCCACCAGCTTCAACCAGAGGTGTTGGTCCACCAGCTTCAACCAGAGGTGTTGGTCCACCAGCTTCAACCAGAGGTTTTGGTCCACCAGCTTCAACCAGAGGTGTTGGTCCACCAGCCTTCAACCAGAGGTGTTGGTCCACCAGCTTTCAACCAGAGGTTTTGGTCCACCAGCTTCAACCAGAGGTGTTGGTCCACCAGCTTCAACCAGAGGTGTTGGTCCACCAGCTTCAACCAGAGGTGTTGGTCCACCAGCTTCAACCAGAGGTGTTGGTCCACCAGCTTCAACCAGAGGTTTTGGTCCACCAGCTTCAACCAGAGGTGTTGGTCCACCAGCTTTCAACCAGAGGTTTTGGTCCACCAGCTTCAACCAGAGGTGTTGGTCCACCAGCTTCAACCAGAGGTGTTGGTCCACCAGCTTCAACCAGAGGTGTTGGTCCACCAGCTTCAACCAGAGGTGTTGGTCCACCAGCTTCAACCAGAGGTTTTGGTCCACCAGCTTCAACCAGAGGTGTTGTTCCACCAGCTTCAACCAGAGGTTTTGGTCCACCAGCTTCAACCAGAGGTGTTGGTCCACCAGCTTCAACCAGAGGTGTTGGTCCACCAGCTTCAACCAGAGTTTTTGGTCCACCAGCTTCAACCAGAGGTGTTGGTCCACCAGCGTCAACCATAGGTGTTGGTCCACCAGCTTCAACCAGAGGTGTTGGTCCACCAGCTTCAACCATAGGTGTTGGTCCACCAGCTTCAACCAGAGGTGTTGGTCCACCAGCTTCAACCAGAGGTGTTGGTCCACCAGCTTCAACCAGAGGTGTTGGTCCACCAGCTTCAACCAGAGGTGTTGGTCCACCAGCTTCAACCAGAGGTGTTGGTCCACCAGCTTCAACCAGAGGTGTTGGTCCACCAGCTTCAACCAGAGGTGTTGGTCCACCAGCTTCAACCAGAGGTGTTGGGGAGGCGTGGGGAGGGTTGGGGAGGGTATCAAGTCCAAGTCAAGTCATGAGTCATTGGTGTTAAAGTCGAGTTGCAAGTCATCATATTTGTAACTCGAGTCCACACCTCTGTAATACAGTGTATTAAAAAGCCCTTCGTAAATCAGCTGATATCTCAAAGTGCTGTACAGAAACCCAGCCTAAAAGCCCAAACTGCAAGCAATGCAGGTGAGAAGCACGGTGGCTAGGAAAAACTCCCTAGAAAGGCCGGAATATAATATGAGATGAGTAATGCAAAATATGTAAACATTATTAAAGTGACCAGTGATTCCATGTCTTTGTATATGGGGCAGCAGCCTCTAAGGTGCAGGGTTGAGTAACCGGGTGGTAGCCGGCTAGTGATCGATATATAACAGTCTGATGGCCTTGCGATAGAAGCTGTTTTTCAGTCTCTCGGTCCCAGCTTTGATGCATTTGTACTGACCTCACCCTCTGGATGGTAGCGGGGTGAACAGGCAGTGGCTCGGGTGGTTGTTGACCACGATGTTCTTTATGGCCTTCCTGTGACATCGGGTGCTGTAGGTATCCTGGAGGGCAGGTTGTTTGCCCCCGGTGATGCGTTGTGCAGACCGCACCACCCTCTGGAGAGCCTTGAGGTTGTGGGCTGAGCAGTTGCCGTACCAGGCGATGATACAGCCCGACAGGATGCTCTCAATTGTGCATCTGTAAAAGTTTGTGAGGGTTTTAGGTGCCAAATAGAACAACAATAGTGTTATAGTGAATTATAGTTCATGTTTTAACAGTCATTTGTCCTTTGCTTTTTGTGCACATTCCCCTTAGCCTATACGGAGCCTCTCCCTCCTCCTTCTCAGACTTCTGTCCCTTCAGTCTCTATGTAACAGTATAGCTTCTGTCCCTCTCCTCGCCCCTACCTGGCTTCGAACCAGGGACCCTCTGCACACATCAACAACTGACACCCACGAAGCATCGTTACCCATCGCTCCACAAATCCACGGCCATTGCAGAGCAAGGGGAACAACTACTTCAAGGTCTCCGAGCGAGTGACGTCACCGATTGAAACGCTAGTAGCGCGCACCACCGCTAACTAGCTAGCCATTTCACATCGGTTACATCTACACACCTCTCTCTCTTTCTGTCACTCTCTGTCCAAACCCCTCTACCTACCTCTCTCTCTCTCTTTCTGTCACTCTCTGTCCTAACCCCTCTACCCACCTCTCTCTCTCTTTCTGTCACTCTCTGTCCTAACCCCTCCACCCACCTCTCTCTCTCTGTCTCTCTCTCTCTGTCCTTTCAGTCTCTACCCACCTCTCTCTCTCTCTCTGTCCTTTCAGTCTCTACCCACCTCTCTCTCTCTCTCTCTCTCTCTCTCTCTCTTTCTGTCACTCTCTGTCCTAACCCCTCTACCCACCTCTCTCTCTCGCTCTTTCTGTCACTCTCTGTCCTAACCCTTCCACCCACCTCTCTCTCTCTCTGTCTCTCTCTCTCTGTCCTTTCAGTCTCTACCCACCTCTCTCTCTGTCTCTCTCTCTCTGTCCTTTCAGTCTCTACCCACCTCTCTCTCTCTCTCTCTCTCTCTCTCTCTCTCTCTCTCTCTCTCTCTCTCTCTCTCTCTCAAATCCAGCCCCTTCTGCAGGCCTGAAACGACAGTAGCGTGCTGACATCAAGGTCCAAGGGAAAGGGGACAGTCGAGTGTGTGTGTGCGTGCATGTGTGTGTGTGTGTCCAGTCCCTGAATGGATGTACTAACCTGATCCACTTCCAGAGTTTAGCATCAATTCATCAAATACACTCTTAGATAAAAAAAAAAGGGCATTCTATGTTGTACGTCTAGTTTGTCTATTTCTATGTTTGGCCTGATATGGTTCTCAATCAGAGGCAGGTGTTAGTCATTGTCTCTGATTGGGAACCATATTAAGGTAGCCTGTTTTGTGTTGGGTTTGGTGGTTGTTTCCTGTGTCAGTGTTTGTGCCACACGGGACTGTTTTTGTTTTTTTCACGTTTCTTGTTTTGTATTTTGTTCATATATAGTTTCTCTTATTAAAGAACCATGAACTTTAACCACACTGCATTTTGGTCCGCCTCTCTTTCCCAGGAAGAAAGCCGGTACAGCTATCTAGAACCAAAAAGGGTTCTTTGGGTGTCCCCATAGATAAAACCCTTTTGGTTCCAGGTAGAAGCCTTTTGGTCCCAGGTAGAAGCCTTTTGGTTCCAGGTAGAACCCCTTTGGTTCCAGGTAGAACCCCTTTGAATCCAGGTAGAACCCCTTTGGTTCCATGTAGAACCCTTTTGGTTCCAGGTAGAACCCTTTTGGTTCCAGGTAGAAATGTTTCAACAGAGTTTTCTACCTGGAACTATAAAAGGGTTCTCCTATGGGGACAACCGCAGATCCTAAGTGTAGAGACAGTATTCCCCCTCGGTAGCCAAGTTATATCCCTCTAATCCACAAAGCCTTCAACTTGAATATGCATTTCATATGCATATGCATTGGCCTGCACTGCCACCAGCCACAGCTAAGTGGGTTAGAGTGGATAGCATTAGTGGTCTCACACACACACACACAGGTACACTGATTGAGAATGCACATACATACCGGTACGAGCGCGCGCACACACAATCGCAGTGGTGTGTACACACTGGGACAAGAATGCACGGACACAACACACATGAAGCCAACACATTACATTAGAATGAGATCATTTAAGAAAGCTTTTCTACCGTGGATAGATGGCAAGCACACTAAGGGTGTGAATGCTTTACCAAGGGGTATGTGCTGTGCTCACATTGGGGATAGAGATGACAGTTTAATATTCTAGTTGAGGTCATTTTAAGGATAGTCTGGTTGCCAACCCTGGTTGTTTCTGCTTCAGCTAAACTATGCTGGTGCAGCATCTTCTACTACCCTACTAGTGGCTAGTCAGATGCTGTACACCTGACTCAGGACTAACCAGGGAGAGATGCTAGTAAAACAGAAACGAGAGGACAACTCTCTTATTAGGCTGATCAGTAGATTTCAGCTAGAAGGTAGAATGAAGGAGAGAGGGGAATGGATGGACATCTCTGTCGTCTATTCCTTCCTACAGTACCGCGGGATACCGCTAGGCCTGCTGCCCAGTTACTGACTAGATCAAGTCCAACAGCGTTCCTTTGGCATGCCTCTCGTTGCGCTCCTCTCCCTCCACCTTCTCTCTCTCTCTGTCTGTCTCTCTCTCTCTCTTCCCCCCCCCCCCTCTCTCTCTTCCCCCCTCTCTCTCTCTCTCTCCCCCCCTCTCTCTATCTCCCTCCCCCCTCTCTCTCTCTCTCCCCCCCCCTCTCTCTCCCCCCCCCCCTCTCTCTCTCTTTCTCTCCCTCTCCCTCCCTCTCCTTCCAGTTGCTCCCGCAGCACCGTGTGGATGCAGAGGCACCAGCAGCGAAACCCTACCGAGAAAACGGTTGAGAAGCAGCATCATCATCCTCGCGCACCAGTAGCAAAACCGAAATAGAACCCCCCCCCCACCACCAAAAAAAACGATGACGTTCTCAACGGTTCTTCAAAAACAAACCATTATTTAACCCCCCCTAAAAAAACTTCTGACAACCGATTACAGTCCGTTAGACGCTCCTGGCTGTAACACGGTAAGTGATTTTTGTTTTTTGATTCGGCATTTCTCACGTTCATTTGAAGAAATGATCCCTGGTTAATTCCTTAGATGGTACCCGGCTCCGGTTTATGAACCAAACGGTGCGCTGTGATAACGATCATAATGACGGTGATTACATCTTTGTTGGGTTTGACCGTCGCGGATAAACATAGGCGTTTTCACTGGATGAAATGCTAGTGAATACAAAAAGAAAACATTGGGAGGCGAGTTAAAACGCATGCAGTTTTTTATTTAGTTGGCATTATTTAAGGCATTTGTGTAATATGTTTAGATAGTTTTTTTAAATGGATTATTTGAATCGTATCGCATTTTAGTATAATCAGATCAGCGATAGTTGTATTGTTTCCACCACCAAGTAATCATAGCCTATTACCTGTCATTCCTCAACAACCTCTTTATGGAGACTCAACAACTTACAATCAACATTGACTAACTTCTTAGAGGTTACGTTTTATGTTTCTGCAGTTACCTTTCTCCTCGGTGAATAAGAGGGTTCAGGGACATATAAAACACTATCCATTTGTTATTCGAAATGTTGACTGTTATGTGAAATGTATTTTCATCTTATTAAACCTGCTACAAAGAAACACTCATCGCAAAATATAGCCTACCCAGTGAGCAAAAGACGTTGGAAAGACGTAGTTTTAGTTGAGAGGACATCAAGTCAAAGTCTTGTGGTCAGTGCAAAGACTTATCAATGTTGACAGTTTCTCTTTGGTTAACCTAGTGTCGTCTCCAGTCAGTTCTGCCAGCAGATATTCAGATGACTACCTCTAGGCTTATATTTATTTAACTAGGCAAGTCAGTTAAGAACAAATTCTTATTTACAATGACAGTCTACCTGTGGAACAGTGGGTTAACTGCCTTGTTCAGGGGGCAGAACGACAGATTTATACCATGTCTGCTCGGCGATTGCATCTAGCAACCTTTCAGTTACTGACCCAATGCTCTAACCCTAGGCTACCTGCCGCCCCTCCACTCTAACCACTAGGCTACCTGCTGCCACTCCACTCTAACCACTAGGCTACCTGCCGCCCCTCCACTCTAACCACTAGGCTACCTGCCGCCCCTCCACTCTAACCACTAGGCTACCTGCCGCCCCTTATAGACATTACTTTGTGTTGTTGAAGCAATGTCTAATTAATGTCATTCAGCAGAATGTAGACCATAATAAGGTGAGACAATCAGACTGATAGACATCCAATAAGATGAGACAATCAGACTGATAGACATCCAATAAGATGAGACAATCAGACTGATAGACATCCAATAAGATGAGACAATCAGACTGATAGACATCCAATAAGATGAGACAATCAGACTGGTAGACATCCAATAAGATGAGACAATCAGACTGATAGACATCCAATAAGATGAGACAATCAGACTGATAGACATCCAATAAGATGAGACAATCAGACTGATAGACATCCAATAAGATGAGACAATCAGACTGATAGACATCCAATAAGATGAGACAATCAGACTGATAGACATCCAATAAGATGAGACAATCAGACTGATAGACATCCAATAAGATGAGACACTCAGACTGGTAGACATCCAATAAGATGAGACAATCAGACTGATAGACATCCAATAAGATGAGACACTCAGACTGGTAGACATCCAATAAGATGAGACAATCAGACTGATAGACATCCAATAAGATGAGACAATCAGACTGATAGACATCCAATAAGATGAGACAATCAGACTGATAGACATCCAATAAGATGAGACAATCAGACTGGTAGACATCCAATAAGATGAGACAATCAGACTGATAGACATCCAATAAGATGAGACAATCAGACTGATAGACATCCAATAAGATGAGACAATCAGACTGATAGACATCCAATAAGATGAGACAATCAGACTGATAGACATCCAATAAGATGAGACAATCAGACTGATAGACATCCAATAAGATGAGACAATCAGACTGATAGACATCCAATAAGATGAAGAAGAGATCAAGCCTGATGGGAATACCTGATGCTTTGTGGGGAGATTGAAGTAGAGATCAGGCATGATGGGAATACCTGATGCTTTGTGGGGAGATTGAAGTAGAGATCAGGCCTGATGGGAATACCTGATGCTTTGTGGGGAGATTGAAGAAGAGATCAGGCCTGATGGGAATACCTGATGCTTTTTGGGGAGATTGAAGTGGGGTCAAAGGCAAGATTTTCCAGGACAACTCGGCTGAGAGATATAGGTGTGTGGTTTGTGTTTGTGTGTGTGTGTGTGTGTGTGTGTGTGCTGGGCTTTACGCTGAAATTGAAAACATTTCAGAGCACAAAAATAGATTTAGAGCACAATGAAAGTATTTGAGAAAGAGTGTTTTTTGTTTTTTAAAGATAAGAAATTACAAACAAAATCATGAAACAGTCTGTATGACATCTCAGCAGTCAGGTACCAATGTTTCCTGCTCTATATTTTTTGTTGCACACACAAAAACCCATCTGTTTTAAAAAATGTATTTAGGATATGTAGTGAATCAAGTAAAGCCAGGGAACTGAAAGCAACTTTCTAGATCATGTTTTTTTGTTGTTTGTTGCTAGCAAGATAGCCAATTTAAACTAGCATGCTAAACTCATTTAGAGTAATTTGCTGTTGTCACGTCAGACTATCATGTGGTGACTGTGACAACACAAAGGGTTAATGTTGGATGCCTTTCGCTCCTTGCCGGGCTAAAGAAACGTGTAAAAGGTGAATACCAACAACAAAATGGTAGAAATGCGTCTGTTTTGAAAGAGGTGAATATAAACACTGCCCAGTTGAGTTTACAGGCAACATACCGTAAATCCTGTTTGAAAAGCAGTGGAACAGTGCTCACCGCCCCTCCAGGCACTGTTGCTGCACCAGGTGTGATATGGGATTCCTATTTCTTTGTGCGTTTTGTTACCAGAGAATAAAACAAAACAGCAGAAATGCATTGATAAACGCCAACGTAGTAATTTATGTTTTGCCGTACATTTTGCTCACACATGGTCTCGTACTTGACTTTTGCAGTTTCAACACATCTATTTTCTTAAAACGGTCATGTGTGTGTGTGTGTGTGAGTGAGAGATTGAACATCTGACATACTCTCACACCTCAGCGTGTGTTTTGGCTTTGCTAAATCATTGGCAGAGGAGACTGGCATCAGAGTTCTGAGACAGGATGAGACCACTGTTACTAACAAACCCAGAACAGAGACAGGATGAGACCACTGTTACTAACAAACCCAGAACAGAGACAGGATGAGACCACTGTTACTAACAAACCCAGAACAGAGACAGGATGAGACCACTGTTACTAACAAACCCAGAACAGAGACAGAATGAGACCACTGTTACTAACAAACCCAGAACAGAGACAGGATGAGACCACTGTTACTAACAAACCCAGAACAGAGACAGGATGAGACCACTGTTACTAACAAACCCAGAACAGAGACAGGATGAGACCACTGTTACTAACAAACCCAGAACAGAAACAGGATGAGACCACTGTTACTAACAAACCCAGAACAGAGACAGGATGAGACCACTGTTACTAACAAACCCAGAACAGAGACAGGATGAGACCACTGTTACTAACAAACCCAGAACAGAGACAGGATGAGACCACTGTTACTAACAAACCCAGAACAGAGACAGAATGAGACCACTGTTACTTACAAACCCAGAACAGAGACAGGACTAGACCACTGTTACTAACAAACCCAGAACAGAGACAGGATGAGACCACTGTTACTAACAAACCCAGAACAGAGACAGGACTAGACCACTGTTACTAACAAACCCAGAACAGAGACAGGATGAGACCACTGTTACTAACAAACCCAGAACAGAGACAGGATGAGACCACTATTACTAACAAACCCAGAACAGAGACAGAATGAGACCACTGTTACTAACAAACCCAGAACAGAGACAGAATGAGACCACTGTTACTAACAAACCCAGTAAAAAAATGACCAAGGGCATACGTTGTGTAGGCTACCACACACACACACACACACACACACACACACACACACACACACACACACACGGTGATCGGTGTGAATGGTCGGTGATCCCTGGAGAAACAAGAAGCACCTGAATGGTCGGTGATCTCTGGAGAAACAAGAAGCACCTGAATGGTCGGTGATCTCTGGAGAAACAAGAAGCACCTGAATGGTCGGTGATCTCTGGAGAAACAAGAAGCAGCTGAATGGTCGGTGATCTCTGGAGAAACAAGAAGCACCTGAATGGTCGGTGATCTCTGGAGAAACAAGAAGCACCTGAATGGTCGGTGATCTCTGGAGAAACAAGAAGCACCTGAATGGTCGGTGATCTCTGGAGAAACAAGAAGCACCTGAATGGTCGGTGATCTCTGGAGAAACAAGAAGCACCTGAATGGTCGGTGATCTCTGGAGAAACAAGAAGCACCTGAATGGTCGGTGATCTCTGGAGAAACAAGAAGCACCTGAATGGTCGGTGATCTCTGGAGAAACAAGAAGCACCTGAATGGTCGGTGATCTCTGGAGAAACAAGAAGCACCTGAATGGTCGGTGATCTCTGGAGAAACAAGAAGCACCTGAATGGTCGGTGATCTCTGGAGAAACAAGAAGCACCTGAATGGTCGGTGATCTCTGGAGAAACAAGAAGCACCTGAATGGTCGGTGATCTCTGGAGAAACAAGAGGCACCTGAATGGTCGGTGATCTCTGGAGAAACAAGAAGCACCTGAATGGTCGGTGATCTCTGGAGAAACAAGAAGCACCTGAATGGTCGGTGATCTCTGGAGAAACAAGAAGCACCTGAATGGTCGGTGATCTCTAGAGAAACAAGAAGCACCTGAATGGTCGATGATCTCTGGAGAAACAAGAAGCACCTGAATGGTCGGTGATCTCTGGAGTAACAAGAAGCACCTGAATGGTCGGTGATCTCTGGAGAAACAAGAAGCACCTGAATGGTCGGTGATCTCTGGAGAAACAAGAAGCACCTGAATGGTCGGTGATCTCTGGAGAAACAAGAAGCACCTGAATGGTCGGTGATCTCTGGAGAAACAAGAAGCACCTGAATGGTCGGTGATCTCTGGAGAAACAAGAAGCACCTGAATGGTCGGTGATCTCTGGAGAAACAAGAAGCACCTGAATGGTCGTGATCTCTGGAGAAACAAGAAGCACCTGAATGGTCGGTGATCTCTGGAGAAACAAGAAGCACCTGAATGGTCGGTGATCTCTGGAGAAACAAGAAGCACCTGAATGGTCGGTGATCTCTGGAGAAACAAGAAGCACCTGAATGGTCGGTGATCTCTGGAGAAACAAGAAGCACCTGAATGGTCGGTGATCTCTGGAGAAACAAGAAGCACTTGAATTGCGGGTGATCTCTGGAGAAACAAGAAGCACCTGAATGGTCGGTGATCTCTGGAGAAACAAGAAGCACCTGAATGGTCGGTGATCTCTGGAGAAACAAGAAGCACCTGAATGGTCGGTGATCTCTGGAGAAACAAGAAGCACCTGAATTGCGGGTGATCTCTGGAGAAACAAGAAGCACCTGAATGGTCGGTGATCTCTGGAGAAACAAGAAGCACTTGAATTGCGGGTGATCTCTGGAGAAACAAGAAGCACCTGAATGGTCGGTGATCTCTGGAGAAACAAGAAGCACCTGAATGGTCGGTGATCTCTGGAGAAACAAGAAGCACCTGAATGGTCGGTGATCTCTGGAGAAACAAGAAGCACCTGAATGGTCGGTGATCTCTGGAGAAACCAGGAATGGAACAAGACAGAATATTATGAAGCTTTACTGAAATATTCACCACACTGATTTGGGAGGTGTGTGTGTGTGTGTGTGTGTGTGTGTTAGAGAGAGATTTGACAGATCGAACTAGAGCAGTTACTCAAAGGCCAGCCTAGTACACACTGTAGCGTTGAGGATAGACACACACACACACACACACACACACACACACACACACACACACACACACACACACACACACACACACACACACACACACACACACACACACACACACACAATGGCCATACATACTCCAGATCCTGCTTCTCTTTGAACTGAAAATCCAACGTGAACAACACAGAGGCAGAGCAGATATTATCATAGTAATCAGATATTAAACAGATCTGTGTGTGTGTCTGTGTGTGTGTGTTTGTGTGTGTATGGTCTGAGGAGTGATGAGAGGAGTCTTGAGGACAATAGCTGAGATGCTGGTCGGCAGGATCAAAGAGACCCATCATGATGTGGTGACCATGAGAGCTGTCGTGTCCACTTCACATCTCAACACACACACACACACGCACACACACACACACGGAGACGGAGACACAGACGGGGACGGAGACGGAGACACAGACTGAGACGGAGACGGAGACACAGACGGAGACACAGACAGAGACACAGACGGGGACACAGACGGAGACACAGACGGAGACAGAGACACAGACGGAGACACTGACGGGGACGGAGACACAGACGGAGACGGAGACACAGACGGGAACAAGAGACACAGACGGGGACGGAGACACAGACGGAGACACAGACGGAGAAACAGACGGAGACGGGGACACAGACGGAGACACTGACGGAGACACTGACGGAGACACTGACGGGGACGGAGACACAGCCGGAGACACTGACGGAGACACTGACGGGGACGGAGACACAGACAGAGACACAGACGGAGACACAGACGGGGATGGAGACACAGACGGAGACACAGACGGAGACGGAGACACAGACGGAGACGGAGACACAGACGGGGACGAAGACACAGACGGAGACACTGACGGAGACACTGACGGGGACGGAGACACAGACGGGGATGGAGACACAGCCGGAGACACTGACGGGGACGAAGACACAGACGGAGACACAGACGGAGACGGAGACACAGACAGGGACGGAGACACAGACGGAGACACAGACGGGGATGGAGACACAGACGGAGACACAGACGGATACGGAGACACAGACGGGGACGGAGACACAGACGGAGACACAGACGGGGATGGAGACAGACGGAGATGGAGACACAGACGGGGACGGAGACACAGACGGAGACACAGACGGAGAAACAGACGGAGACGGGGACACAGACGGAGACACTGACGGAGACACTGACGGAGACACTGACGGGGACGGAGACACAGCCGGAGACACTGACGGAGACACTGACGGGGACGGAGACACAGACAGAGACACAGACGGAGACACAGACGGGGATGGAGACACAGACGGAGACACAGACGGAGACACAGACGGAGACGGAGACACAGACGGAGACGGAGACACAGACGGAGACGGAGACACAGACGGGGACGAAGACACAGACGGAGACACTGACGGAGACACTGACGGGGACGGAGACACAGACGGGGATGGAGACACAGCCGGAGACACTGACGGGGACGAAGACACAGACGGAGACACAGACGGAGACGGAGACACAGACAGGGACGGAGACACAGACGGGGATGGAGACACAGACGGAGACACAGACGGATACGGAGACACAGACGGGGACGGAGACACAGACGGAGACACAGACGGGGATGGAGACAGACGGAGATGGAGACACAGACGGGGACGGAGACACAGACGGAGACGGAGACACAGCCGGAGACACTGACGGGGACGAAGACACAGACGGAGACACTGACGGGGACGGAGACACAGACGGAGACACAGACGGGGACCTGGACACAGACGGAGACAGAGACACAGACACAGACACAGATGAACACTGAAACGCAGACGGACACAGAGACCGAGACACAGAGACACCGAGACCGAGACACAGAGACACAGACACACACACAGAGAGAGAGAGACATAGATGTAAAAATTGACATGAGTAAGAGAGAGGGAGAGATTGGTAGAGTTGGAGTTATGTAATGGTATTTCTCCCTAATATGTCTGCTGCAGACAGATGAGAGAGCATGAGAAAATGTAAATGAATGTGCTGAAAATGTGTTTGCTCACAATTTTTTATTTTTTTAAAGATGAAGAACAAGCAATAGGGTGTTTTGGAGCAGGTACAGCCAACCAGCGCTAGCTAACGCTATGTAGCAACAGCAAAAGGAGTCATAGCATGGATATAATATCGTCCAAAATAATATGGAACTGTAAACCATTTTCTCCCAACACTATAATTGTGGCTGTTTTCCTATTTTCATATTCACATCCGAAGAAAATTATCCAACGGCATCCACAGAGCCAATATGATCCTCAATCTAGGGGCAATATGGCCTATTCTATCAGACTCTGTTAGCCTGTTATATTCTATCAGCCTCTGTTAGCCTGTTGTATTATATCAGCCTCTGTTAGCCTGTTAGCCTGTTATATTCTATCAGCCTCTGTTAGCCTGTTGTATTATATCAGACTCTGTTAGCCTGTTATCCTGTTATATTCTATCAGCCTCTGTTAGCCTGTTGTATTATATCAGCCTCTGTTAGCCTGTTGTATTATATCAGCCTCTGTTAGCCTGTTAGCAGGTTAGCCTGTTATATTCTATCAGCCTCTGTTAGCCTGTTATATTAAATCAGCCTCTGTTAGCCTGTTATATTATATCAGCCTCTGTTAGCCTGTTATATTAAATCAGCCTCTGTTAGCCTGTTATATTCTATCAGCCTCTGTTAGCCTGTTATATTAAATCAGCCTCTGTTAGCCTGTTATATTATATCAGCCTCTGTTAGCCTGTTATATTAAATCAGCCTCTGTTAGCCTGTTATATTCTATCAGCCTCTGTTAGCCTGTTATATTAAATCAGCCTCTGTTAGCCTGTTATATTATATCAGCCTCTGTTAGCCTGTTATGTTAAATCAGGCTCTCTTAGCCTGTTATATTCTATCATCCTCTGTTAGCGTGTTATATTCTATCAGTCTCTGTTAGCCTGTTGTATTATATCAGTCTCTGTTAGCCTGTTGTATTAAATCAGCCTCTGTTAGCCTGTTATATTATATCAGCCTCTGTTAGCCTGTTATATTATATCAGCCTCTGTTAGCCTGTTGTATTATATCAGCCTCTGTTAGCCTGTTAGCCTGTTATATTATATCAGCCTCTGTTAGCCTGTTGTATTGCCTCTGAGGCATATAGAATATAACTGGCTAACAGAGGCTGATATAATATAACAGGCTAACAGAGGCTGATATAATATAACAGGCTAACAGAGGCTGATATAATTTCCATGCTAACAGAGGCTGATATAATTTAACAGGCTAAAAGAGGCTGATATACTATAACAGGCTAACAGGCTAACAGAGGCATATAGAATATAACTGGCTAACAGAGGCTGATATAATATAACAGGCTAACAGAGACTGATATAATATAACAGGCTAACAGAGGCTGATAAAATTTCCATGCTAACAGAGGCTGATATAATTTAACAGGCTAAAAGAGGCTGATATACTATAACAGGCTAACAGGCTAACAGAGGCTGATAGAATACAAGACCCTGCTAGGTAAAGTCCCCCCTTATCTCAGCTCGCTGGTCACCATAGCATCACCCACCTGTAGCACGCGCTCCAGCAGGTATATCTCTCTTGTCACCCCCAAAGCCAATTCTTTCTTTGGTCACCTCTCCTTCCAGTTCTCTGCTGCCAATGACTGGAACGAACTACAAAAATCTCTGAAACTGGAAACACTTATCTCCCTCACTAGCTTTAAGCACCAACTGTCAGAGCAGCTCACAGATTACTGCACCTGTACATAGCCCACCTATAATTTAGCCCAAACAACTACCTCTTTCCCAACTGTATTTAATTTATTTTATTTATTTTGCTCCTTTGCACCCCATTATTTTTATTTCTACTTTGCACATTCTTCCATTGCAAAACTACCATTCCAGTGTTTTACTTGCTATATTGTATTTACTTTGCCACCATGGCCTTTTTTGCCTTTACCTCCCTTCTCACCTCATTTGCTCACATCGTATATAGACTTGTTTATACTGCATTATTGACTGTATGTTTGTTTTACTCCATGTGTAACTCTGTGTCGTTGTATCTGTCGAACTGCTTTGCTTCATCTTGGCCAGGTCGCAATTGTAAATGAGAACTTGTTCTCAACTAGCCTACCTGGTTAAATAAAGGTGTTCTCAACTAGTCCTACCTGGTTAAATAAAGGTGTTCTCAACTAGTCCTACCTGGTTAAATAAAGGTGTTCTCAACTAGTCCTACCTGGTTAAATGAAGGTGTTCTCAACTAGTCCTACCTGGTTAGATAAAGGTGAAATAAATAAATAAAATAAGTAATTCTCTGTTAGAATGTTACAAGCTAATAGAGGCTGATATAACAGGCTTCATGATTCCATATGTGTTATTTCATAGTTGTGATGTCTTCACTATTATTCTACAATGTAGAAAATAGTAAAAAATAAAGAAAAACCCTGGAAGCGAGTAGGTCTGTAGGTCTGTAGGTCTGTAGGTCTGTAGGTGTGTAGGTCTGTAGGTCTGTAGGTCTGTAGGTGTGTAGGTGTGTAGGTCTGTAGGTGTGTAGGTGTGTAGGTCTGTAGGTGTGTAGGTCTGTAGGTCTGTAGGTCTGTAGGTGTGTAGGTCTGTAGGTCTGTAGGTGTGTAGGTGTGTAGGTCTGTAGGTCTGTAGGTGTGTAGGTGTGTAGGTCTGTAGGTGTGTAGGTGTGTAGGTCTGTAGGTCTGTAGGTCTGTAGGTCTGTAGGTGTGTAGGTCTGTAGGTCTGTAGGTGTGTAGGTATGTAGGTCTGTAGGTCTGTAGGTGTGTAGGTCTGTAGGTCTGTAGGTCTGTAGGTCTGTAGGTCTGTAGGTGTGTAGGTGTGTAGGTGTGTAGGTGTGTAGGTGTGTAGGTCTGTAGGTGTGGAGGTCTGTAGGTGTGTAGGTCTGTAGGTCTGTAGGTGTGTAGGTGTGTAGGTCTGTAGGTCTGTAGGTCTGTGGGTGTGTAGGTGTGTAGGTCTGTAGGTCTGTAGGTGTGTAGGTCTGTAGGTGTGTAGGTGTGTAGGTGTGTAGGTCTGTAGGTGTGTAGGTCTGTAGGTCTGTAGGTGTGTAGGTCTGTAGGTGTGGAGGTCTGTAGGTGTGTAGGTCTGTAGGTCTGTAGGTCTGTAGGTCTGTAGGTCTGTAGGTCTGTAGGGTGTGTAGGTGTGTAGGTCTGTAGGTGTGGAGGTCTGTAGGTCTGTAGGTGTGTTAGGTCTGTAGGTGTGTAGGTGTGTAGGTCTGTAGGTGTGTAGGTCTGTAGGTCTGTAGGTCTGTAGGTGTGTAGGTCTGTAGGTGTGTAGGTCTGTAGGTGTGTAGGTCTGTAGGTCTGTAGGTGTGTATGGTCTGTAGGTGTGTAGGTCTGTAGGTCTGTATGTCTGTAGGTCTGTAGGTGTGTAGGTCTGTAGGTCTGTAGGTCTGTAGGTGTGTAGGTCTGTAGGTGTGTAGGTCTGTGGGTCTGTAGGTCTGTAGGTCTGTAGGTGTGTAGGTCTGTAGGTGTGTAGGTCTGTAGGTCTGTAGGTGTGTAGGTCTGTAGGTGTGTAGGTCTGTAGGTCTGTAGGTGTGTAGGTCTGTAGGTGTGTAGGTGTGTAGGTCTGTAGGTCTGTAGGTCTGTAGGTCTGTAGGTCTGTAGGTGTGTAGGTCTGTAGGTCTGTAGGTGTGTAGGTGTGTAGGTCTGTAGGTCTGTAGGTGTGTAGGTGTGTAGGTCTGTAGGTGTGTAGGTCTGTAGGTCTGTAGGTGTGTAGGTCTGTAGGTCTGTAGGTCTGTAGGTGTGTAGGTCTGTAGGTCTGTAGGTCTGTAGGTGTGTAGGTCTGTAGGTGTGTAGGTGTGTAGGTCTGTAGGTCTGTAGGTCTGTAGGTGTGTAGGTGTGTAGGTCTGTAGGTCTGTAGGTGTGTAGGTCTGTAGGTCTGTAGGTCTGTAGGTCTGTAGGTGTGTAGGTCTGTAGGTCTGTAGGTGTGTAGGTCTGTAGGTGTGTAGGTCTGTAGGTCTGTAGGTGTGTAGGTCTGTAGGTGTGTAGGTCTGTAGGTCTGTAGGTCTGTAGGTCTGTAGGTCTGTAGGTCTGTAGGTGTGTAGGTCTGTAGGTCTGTTGGTCTGTAGGTCTGTAGGTGTGTAGGTCTGTAGGTCTGTAGGTCTGTAGGTCTGTAGGTCTGTAGGTCTGTAGGTGTGTAGGTCTGTAGGTCTGTAGGTCTGTAGGTGTGTAGGTCTGTAGGTCTGTAGGTCTGTAGGTGTGTCCAACTGTTTGACTATCACTGTGTACACTACCTTTCAATAGTCTGTAGTCACTCAGAAATGCCCTTTTTTTTTTAAGAAAAGCACCAAAAAAATGTCCATTAAAATAACATACATTTGATCAGAAATACAGTGTAGACATTGTTAATGTTGTAAATAACTATTGTAGCTGGAAACGGCTGGTTTTTAATGGAACATCTACATAGGTGTACAGAGGCCCATTATCAGCAACCATCACTCCTGTGTTCCAATGGCACGTTGTGTTAGCTAATCCAAGTTTATCATTTTAAAAGGCTAATTGATCATTAGAAAACAATTATGTTAGCACAGCTGAAAACTGTTCTGATTAAAGAAGCAATAAAACTGGCCTTCTTTAGACTAGTTGAGTATCTGGAGCATCAGCATTTGTGGGTTCAATTACAGACTCAAAATTTCTTCTGAAATTTGTCAGTCTATTCTTGTTCTGAGAAATGAAGGCTATTCCATGTGAGAAATTGCCAAGAAACTGAAGATCTCGTACAACGCTGTGTACTACTCCCTTCACAGAACAGCACAAATTGGCTCTAACCAGAATAGAAAGAGGAGTGGGAGGCCCCGGTGCACAACTGAGCAAGAGAACAAGTACATTAGAGTGTCTAGTTTGAGAAACAGATGCCTCACAAGTCCTCAACTGGCAGCTTCATTAAATAGTACTCACAAATCACCAGTCACAACGTCAACAGTGAAGAGGCAACTCTGGGATGCTGGCCTTCTAGGCAGAGTTCCTCTGTCCAGTGTCTGTGTTCTTTTGCCCATCATAATCTTTTCTTTTTATTGGACAGTCTGAGATGTGGCTTTTTCTTTGCAACTCTGCCTAGAAGGCCAGCATCCCGGAGTCGCCTCTTCACTGTTGACATTGAGACTGGTGTTTTGCGGGTACTATTTAATGAAGCTGCCAGTTGAGGACTTGTGAGGCCCTTTCCTGTTTCAGCATGATAATGCCCCTGTTCACAAAGCGAGGTCCATGCAGAAATGGTTTGTTGAGATCATTGTGGAAGAACTTGACTGGCCTGCACAGAGCCCTGACCTCAACCCCATCGAACACCTTTGGGATTAATCGGAACGCCGACTGCGAGCCAGGCCTAATCACCCAACATCAGTGCCCGACCTCACTAATGCTTTTGTAGCTGAATGGCTGCAAGTCCCCACAGAAATGTTCCAACATCTAGTGGAAAACCTTCCCAGGAGAGTGGAGGCCGTTATAGCAGCATTAATGCCCAATATTGTTGGAATGAGATATTTGACGAGCAATTGTCCACATACTTTTGGTCATGTAGTGTGTGTGTGTGTATGTCTCTATTCTATTAGCCTCTCCTAGCCGTCATATCTGTCCTTTTGTTACCCATCTCCCAAGATACAATTCAAATGGTCACATATTCATCACTGACTGAGGTTAAACTGTAAAACAACACATTACCTGACCCTATTCAAGTCTCTATGGGTACATTCTACCCCTTTGGCTAGATGGGGGTTAGACGTCTTGTCTAGCTCCATGCTAGATTCTAGAGTAGAAGTCTCCATGGGCTCATTCTAGCCTCAAGACAGATTCTTACTCTCTCAGTTGGGATTGTGGTGATAAAGTGGGGGTGTGGGGTGCTGACGAGGACCTAACTGCATCCCAGGTGGGGTGCGTGGGCAGAGAAGGGGCGGACAATGTTAGGTTCACACACACACACACACACACACACACACACACACACACACACACACACACACACACACCACACACACACACACACACACACACCCCAAGGCTATTCTGGTCAGAGCAGAAAGCAGTGCAGGCATGAGTCAGGCCAACTCCCAGTCTCATCTATCAATGTGTGTGTGTCGGTCTGTCTGTCTGTGTTTTGTCATCCATCAACGGCCCTCTTCATCCACTTTCCCTCTACAGCCTTATACTTTTTGCTTTATTTCCTCACATCCCTCGCTCCGTCCTCGCTCAGTCCTCGATCCATCCTCGCTTCGTCCTCCCTCCATCCTCCCTCCGTCCTCGCTCCGTTCTCCCTCCGTCCTCCCTCAGTCCTCGATCCATCCTCGCTTCGTCCTCCCTCCATCCTCCCTCCGTCCTCGCTCCGTCCTCGATCCGTCCTCGCTCCGTCCTCCCTCTGTCCTCGCTCCGTCCTCCCTCAGTCCTCCCTCAGTCCTCGCTCCGTCCTCCCTCAGTCCTCGCTCCGTTCTCCCTCCGTCCTCCCTCAGTCCTCCCTCCGTCCTCCCTCCGTCCTCGCTCCGTCCTCGCTCCGTCCTCCCTCCGTCCTCCCTCAGTCCTCCCTCAGTCCTCGCTCCGTCCTCCCTCAGTCCTCGCTCCGTTCTCCCTCCGTCCTCCCTCAGTCCTCCCTCCGTCCTCCCTCCGTCCTCGCTCCGTCCTCGCTCCGTCCTCCCTCCGTCCTCGCTCCGTCCTCCCTCCGTCCTCCCTCCGTCCTCCCTCCGTTCTCCCTCCGTCCTCCATCTGTCTTCGCTCCGTCCTCCCTCGGCCTCCCTCCGTCCTCGCTCCGTCCTCCCTCCATCCTCCCTCCGTTCTCCCTCCGTCCTCCCTCCGTCCTCCCTCCGTCCTCGCTCCGTCCTCCCTCCGTCCTCGCTCCGTCCTCCCTCCGTCCTCCCTCCGTCCTCCCTCCGTTCTCCCTCCGTCCTCCATCTGTCTTCGCTCCGTCCTCGCTCCGTTCTCCCTCCGTCCTCCCTCAGTCCTCCCTCCGTTCTCCCTCCGTCCTCCCTCCGTCCTCCCTCAGTCCTCCCTCCGTCCTCGCTCCGTCCTCCCTCCGTCCTCCTTCAGTCCTCCCTCTGTCCGTACCATCATTTTCTTCTTTGTAGAGAGAGAGAGAGAGAGAGAGAAAGGGGGAAGGTAGCGAGAGAAAGAAGATAGGAGGGTTTTAATTTCCCCTATATCTTCTTTTTACATATATTTCTTAGGTTGGTGTTGGAGAAATAAAGAGATAAAACAGATGATATTACTGGAGAAATAAGGAGATGAAAAGAAAGAGATGAGGCAGTTATTTTCTGGTCCGTCCCACTTTATTTAACCTTCATTTAACCTTCATTTAACCTTCATTTAACCAGGAAGGGCTCATTGAGATTTGAAATCTCTTTGAATCTCTTTTTCAAGTCATTACACAATTACAGACCGACAACATGAATCACTACAGGTAATCTAGACAACATGAATCACTACAGGTAATCTAGACAACATGAATCACTACAGGTAATCTAGACAACATGATCACTACAGGTAATCTAGACAACATGAATCACTACAGGTAATCTAGACAACATGAATCACTACAGGTAATCTAGAACATGAATCACTACAGGTAATCTAGACAACATGAATCACATACAGGTAATCTAGACAACATAATCACTACAGGTAATCTAGACAACATGAATCACTACAGGTAATCTAGACAACATGAATCACTACAGGTAATCTAGAAACATGAATCACTACAGGTAATCTAGACAACATGAATCACTACAGGTAATCTAGACAACATAATCACTACAGGTAATCTAGACAACATGAATCACTACAGGTAATCTAGACAACATGAAATCACTACAGGTTATTGACAACATGACATCACTACAGGTACTAGACACATGAATCACTACAGGTAATCTAGACAACATGAATCACTACAGGTAATCTAGACAACATGAATCACTACAGGTAATCTAGACAACAGAATCACTACAGGTAATCTAGACAACATGAATCACTACAGGTAATCTAAGACACATGAATCACTACAGGTAATCTAGACAACATGAATCACTACAGGTAATCTAGACAACATGAATCACTACAGGTAATCTAGACAACATGAATCACTACAGGTAATCTAGACAACATGAATCACTACAGGTAATCTAGACACATGAATCACTACAGGTAATCTAGACAACATGAATCACTACAGGTAATCTAGACAACATGAATCACTACAGGTAATCTAGACAACATGAATCACTACAGGTAATCTAGACAACATGAATCACTACAGGTAATCTAGACAACATGAATCACTACAGGTAATCTAGACAACATGAATCACTACAGGTAATCTAGACAACATGAATCACTACAGGTAATCTAGACAACATGAATCACTACAGGTAATCTAGACAACATGAATCACTACAGGTAATCTAGACAACATGAATCACTACAGGTAATCTAGACAACATGAATCACTACAGGTAATCTAGACAACATGAATCACTACAGGTAATCTAGACAACATGAATCACTACAGGTAATCTAGACAACATGAATCACTACAGGTAATCTAGACAACATGAATCACTACAGGTAATCTAGACAACATGAATCACTACAGGTAATCTAGACAACATGAATCACTACAGGTAATCTAGACAACATGAATCACTACAGGTAATCTAGACAACATGAATCACTACAGGTAATCTAGACAACATGAATCACTACAGGTAATCTAGACAACATGAATCACTACAGGTAATCTAGACAACATGAATCACTACAGGTAATCTAGACAACATGAATCACTACAGGTAATCTAGACAACATGAATCACTACAGGTATTAGACAACATGAATCACTACAAGGTAATCTAGACAACATGAATCACTACAGGTAATCTAGACAACATGAATCACTACAGGTAATCTAGACAACATGAATCACTACAGGTAATCTAGACAACATGAATCACTACAGGTAATCTAGACAACATGAATCACTACAGGTAATCTAGACAACATGAATCACTACAGGTAATCTAGACAACATGAATCACTACAGGTAATCTAGACAACATGAATCACTAAGGTAATCTAGACAACATGAATCACTACAGGTAATCTAGACAACATGAATCACTACAGGTAATCTAGACAACATGAATCACTACAGGATACTAGACTAGACAACATGAATCACTACAGGTAATCTAGACAACATGAATCACTACAGGTAATCTAGACAACATGAATCACTACAGGTAATCTAGACAACATGAATCACTACAGGTAATCTAGACAACATGAATCACTACAGGTAATCTAGACAACATGAATCACTACAGGTAATCTAGACAACATGAATCACTACAGGTAATCTAGACAACATGAATCACTACAGGTAATCTAGACAACATGAATCACTACAGGTAATCTAGACAACATGAATCACTACAGGTAATCTAGACAACATGAATCACTACAGGTAATCTAGACAACATGAATCACTACAGGTAATCTAGACAACATGAATCACTACAGGTAATCTAGACAACATGAATCACTACAGGTAATCTAGACAACATGAATCACTACAGGTAATCTAGACAACATGAATCACTACAGGTAATCTAGACAACATGAATCACTACAGGTAATCTAGACAACATGAATCACTACAGGTAATCTAGACAACATGAATCACTACAGGTAATCTAGACAACATGAATCACTACAGGTAATCTAGACAACATGAATCACTACAGGTAATCTAGACAACATGAATCACTACAGGTAATCTAGACAACATGAATCACTACAGGTAATCTAGACAACATGAATCACTACAGGTAATCTAGACAACATGAATCACTACAGGTAATCTAGACAACATGAATCACTACAGGTAATCTAGACAACATGAATCACTACAGGTAATCTAGACAACATGAATCACTACAGGTAATCTAGACAACATGAATCACTACAGGTAATCTAGACAACATGAATCACTACAGGTAATCTAGACAACATGAATCACTACAGGTAATCTAGACAACATGAATCACTACAGGTAATCTAGACAACATGAATCACTACAGGTAATCTAGACAACATGAATCACTACAGGTAATCTAGACAACATGAATCACTACAGGTAATCTAGACAACATGAATCACTACAGGTAATCTAGACAACATGAATCACTACAGGTAATCTAGACAACATGAATCACTACAGGTAATCTAGACAACATGAATCACTACAGGTAATCTAGACAACATGAATCACTACAGGTAATCTAGACAACATGAATCACTACAGGTAATCTAGACAACATGAATCACTACAGGTAATCTAGACAACATGAATCACTACAGGTAATCTAGACAACATGAATCACTACAGGTAATCTAGACAACATGAATCACTACAGGTAATCTAGACAACATGAATCACTACAGGTAATCTAGACAACATGAATCACTACAGGTAATCTAGACAACATGAATCACTACAGGTAATCTAGACAACATGAATCACTACAGGTAATCTAGACAACATGAATCACTACAGGTAATCTAGACAACATGAATCGCTACAGGTAATCTAGACAACATGAATCGCTACAGGTAATCTAGACAACATGAATCGCTACAGGTAATCTAGACAACATGAATCGCTACAGGTAATCTAGACAACATGAATCGCTACAGGTAATCTAGACAACATGAATCGCTACAGGTAATCTAGACAACATGAATCGCTACAGGTAATCTAGACAACATGAATCGCTACAGGTAATCTAGACAACATGAATCGCTACAGGTAATCTAGACAACATGAATCGCTACAGGTAATCTAGACAACATGAATCGCTACAGGTATCTAGAGAACATGAATCGCTACAGGTAATCTAGAGAACATGAATCGCTACAGGTAATCTAGACAACATGAATCGCTACAGGTAATCTAGACAACATGAATCGCTACAGGTAATCTAGACAACATGAATCGCTACAGGTAATCTAGACAACATGAATCGCTACAGGTAATCTAGACAACATGAATCGCTACAGGTAATCTAGACAACATGAATCGCTACAGGTAATCTAGACAACATGAATCGCTACAGGTAATCTAGACAACATGAATCGCTACAGGTAATCTAGACAACATGAATCGCTACAGGTAATCTAGACAACAATGAATCGCTACAGGTAATCTAGACAACATGAATCGCTACAGGTAATCTAGACAACATGAATCGCTACAGGTAATCTAGACAACATGAATCACTACAGGTAATCTAGACAACATGAATCACTACAGGTAATCTAGACAACATGAATCACTACAGGTAATCTAGACAACATGAATCACTACAGGTAATCTAGACAACATGAATCACTACAGGTAATCTAGACAACATGAATCACTACAGGTAATCTAGACAACATGAATCACTACAGGTAATCTAGACAACATGAATCACTACAGGTAATCTAGACAACATGAATCACTACAGGTAATCTAGACAACATGAATCACTACAGGTAATCTAGACAACATGAATCACTACAGGTATCTAGACAACATGAATCACTACAGGTAATCTAGACAACATGAATCACTACAGGTAATCTAGACAACATGAATCACTACAGGTAATCTAGACAACATGAATCACTACAGGTAATCTAGACAACATGAATCACTACAGGTAATCTAGACAACATGAATCACTACAGGTAATCTAGACAACATGAATCACTACAGGTAATCTAGACAACATGAATCACTACAGGTAATCTAGACAACATGAATCACTACAGGTAATCTAGACACATGAATCACTACAGGTAATCTAGACAACATGAATCACTACAGGTAATCTAGACAACATGAATCACTACAGGTAATCTAGACAACATGAATCACTACAGGTAATCTAGACAACATGAATCACTACAGGTAATCTAGACAACATGAATCACTACAGGTAATCTAGACAACATGAATCACTACAGGTAATCTAGACAACATGAATCACTACAGGTAATCTAGACAACATGAATCACTACAGGTAATCTAGACAACATGAATCACTACAGGTAATCTAGACAACATGAATCACTACAGGTAATCTAGACAACATGAATCACTACAGGTAATCTAGACAACATGAATCGCTACAGGTAATCTAGACAACATGAATCGCTACAGGTAATCTAGACAACATGAATCGCTACAGGTAATCTAGACAACATGAATCGCTACAGGTAATCTAGACAACATGAATCGCTACAGGTAATCTAGACAACATGAATCGCTACAGGTAATCTAGACAACATGAATCGCTACAGGTAATCTAGACAACATGAATCGCTACAGGTAATCTAGACAACATGAATCGCTACAGGTAATCTAGACAACATGAATCGCTACAGGTAATCTAGACAACATGAATCGCTACAGGTAATCTAGACAACATGAATCGCTACAGGTAATCTAGAGAACATGAATCGCTACAGGTAATCTAGAGAACATGAATCGCTACAGGTAATCTAGAGAACATGAATCGCTACAGGTAATCTAGACAACATGAATCGCTACAGGTAATCTAGACAACATGAATCGCTACAGGTAATCTAGACAACATGAATCGCTACAGGTAATCTAGACAACATGAATCGCTACAGGTAATCTAGACAACATGAATCGCTACAGGTAATCTAGACAACATGAATCGCTACAGGTAATCTAGACAACATGAATCGCTACAGGTAATCTAGACAACATGAATCGCTACAGGTAATCTAGACAACATGAATCGCTACAGGTAATCTAGACAACATGAATCACTACAGGTAATCTAGACAACATGAATCACTACAGGTAATCTAGACAACATGAATCACTACAGGTAATCTAGACAACATGAATCACTACAGGTAATCTAGACAACATGAATCACTACAGGTAATCTAGACAACATGAATCACTACAGGTAATCTAGACAACATGAATCACTACAGGTAATCTAGACAACATGAATCACTACAGGTAATCTAGACAACATGAATCACTACAGGTAATCTAGACAACATGAATCACTACAGGTAATCTAGACAACATGAATCACTACAGGTAATCTAGACAACATGAATCACTACAGGTAATCTAGACAACATGAATCACTACAGGTAATCTAGACAACATGAATCACTACAGGTAATCTAGACAACATGAATCACTACAGGTAATCTAGACAACATGAATCACTACAGGTAATCTAGACAACATGAATCACTACAGGTAATCTAGACAACATGAATCACTACAGGAATCTAGACAACATGAATCACTACAGGTAATCTAGACAACATGAATCACTACAGGTAATCTAGACAACATGAATCACTACAGGTAATCTAGACAACATGAATCACTACAGGTAATCTAGACAACATGAATCACTACAGGTAATCTAGACAACATGAATCACT